>NW_010525435.1:58503-77546 GCF_000687285.1 Phaethon lepturus | reverse complement strand
CATCTCTGGAAGTATTCAAAAAATGTGCAGATGTGACGCTTTGGGACATCGTTTAGGGGACTTGGTAATGTTGGGTTAATGGTTGGACTTGATGATCTTGAAGGTCCTTTCCAACCTTAGTGATTCTGTGATTCTGTAATTTGAAAGAAGACCTAGGTCTGAAGGCAATTCCCAGCCTTAGCTAGCTGATGTACAACATGGACTTGGATTTCTTGGGTTTTGTCCTTGGTTGTACTGCAAAGACTGAGCCCCTCAGCACCCATGTACTATCGAAGTCTGGTGGGACTCATGAAAAGGGATATGTCTGTCTCAGTCTCCTGATGGGCCCACATATCTGCATCTGGATGCTGCTGGCAGTGCCAAACTTTTAAACCGTACCTTTTTGTCTTGCGTACTCATTCAACATGTAGAAAAGCTGAATGAAACTCTTCTTACAGGAGTGTTCAATGTGACTTTTATTACTTGTGGGAAAATGCCTTAATCATTAGCCTTTGGTTAATGGCAGGAGACGAGAGACCACTATGTGGTTAAAGACAATATGCTGCAGAGTTATTTTCATTATTTACTCTGTTTTTGATAATTTTTAGACATGTTCCTGTCTTGTTACCCTGCCAGTTACCCCCTGGTCTTGTCCCATTCCATAATGATACTGCTTGGGAAGCCCAAAGAGGATTGCTGTCTCCACCCTTTTCCTCTCCTGTGTTCTACACAAAATAAGACACAGCTCTAGCTTCAAGCAGGTTGCAATAGAAGTAAGCTGGTTAGGAGATGAGAGCTTACAGAAAAGGGAGTAGAAAGAAGTGGTACAGTGTGCACTGTGAAATTTGGAAATATTGCCAGTCTCATGACTTCTTAGAGTTTCTCTTTCCTTTATTCTCTTTCAATAGAACTTATTTTGAGAAAGCATTTCTTGGAATGACAGAGTGCAGAGGGAGGGGAAGAAAAGGAGCAAGTTTAATGATAGCAGAAGGAGAGAACTTGTCCCAGTAAAATGTATGAAAGGCTGTCAGACATTGACAACTTCATCACTAGTGTTGGCAGGGATTTTTCAAGCAGAAAGCAATTTAATCAGGAAATGTCAATTTCTTGAACAAGGAATTTTCTCCATGCATGTTTTTCTTTTACATGAGTTCAATGGACCCTAGTTTGAACAATCTTCTAGTAGGGCTCTTGGCAACCTGAAGACACTTGGTTCCAGAGCAAGGAAGCTTGCTTTGAGCAGTCAGTTTGTTGGGTCGGTCTTTCTGTTGGGACACCTAGGGTAAGGGGCAATATCTGAAATTTTTCAGTAGAACTTATTTGATTGTTCTCAACTTTACTGCTTCACATCACTGAAAGACAGTGGGAAGACTTGGAAGGCTATTAAGCTTTGCCCAGTTCTGTACATTGGTGTGTAAACATAGATGTCACCAGGGACCTCTCCTGTTAGGACAGTTTCTGGACACTCCTCCCAAGTGGTACTACTCAAGTTTACATGTCATGACACCACATCAGTCAAACACTTGTGCATATTTAATTTCTGGTCCCACTTTGATGAACCAAAAATGCTGAAATGCATCATACCATGTCAGATCGAGTAAACATTATGGTTTCCCTTCCTTGCCTTTTCATTGTTTTACAGACTGTATTTTGCAGCCTGCAAATCCACTGCATCTTATATACATACATGTGCATGTGTGTGTGTGCATATATGTATATGCTACAGCTTGATCATCATACAACTAGTTTTTCCATTTGAAGACCAGAGAAGATTAATTTTCTGTCCCAGCAGAATATTCTACTGAATGCTGCATCTTGCTGTTAAAAATAAATTCCCTTTCTTGGGAGAACTGGCATACTTGAACCCTGGAAGATTTTAGCACTATCCATATTTGCTGGGGAGTGTTTTGTTCTCTGAAAATCCACAGCAGTGAACACTTCAATGCAGGAATCAACCTTTGTTTTGTCTGGCAGAAAATATTTCTTCTACCACTAGGGGACAATGTTGCTCTTCATGTAATAGATTAATTCTGGTGGCAGTGGTGAAGCATTTTACATTATTTTTAGCAAACTTAAGAGAAGTATTAAAAGTGGTTTCTTTAATACAAAATAATACTTTTCCTCAGCATCTATAGTACTTTCACAATGCGTGCTCTCATTTGAAACAATCAAAATATTTATATTTTAAAGAAGAACCAAAACCAGGGTTTATTAGTGTGAAACTCACTTTTTCAGTGCATTGTTAAATGTGAAATTATACTAAGTATCCACTCTTATTTTGGCACAAGGAAACTAGTTTGCTTTATTTCTCTGGTCTGGTTTAGTTTGGTTTTTTATTTTTTTAATGATTTTTTCTATTCTTTTCGGATAGAAAGATGTTTGGTTGAAGAGCTCATTAGTAAAGAAAAATTAAGATCAATTAATAACGCAGTCAGATGTGCACATACACTGCATGGACCATTTCTCTCTGGAGCGCCGTGCTCTGAGGCACTAATTTGTTGTTGAAGCTCCAACATGCATGAGTTATAGAAATGCATAGTTTCTGGTAAGTGAGGAGCAGGAGAATTTGAAAAAAATATGCAATAATTCTAAGAAAAAATTCTGAGAAACACAGCAGGAATATAAAATTATTTTGATTTTAATATTAGTCATTTCCCAAATATGTGTAATTATCAAGGCAAGCAGCTTTACTACAATAGAGAAAAATATTACAAAATCTCAACAGATAATATACATTTAACCATGTATGCATTAAAAAGCAAATAAAAACCACAAATGAAAATAAATCCAATGTATTAACCCTCTTTTTTCTTCCGCTACCTTCAATTATCCTTTCACGACTATATTTTACATAAAACACATCCACAGTTTTCAGCTAGCTCAACAGTGTTGAAAGAGAATACTTAGTGCAACTGAGTCACATAATACCAATTTCACTCACAGCAACTGCTTTATGTGTCACGATTACTGGCTGTTTCATTATTCCTTATGTCAATAATACAAATAGAGTATTTTTATTACCATCATCTTTAAAAATCGTAATTGTCAAATATTCACCTCTTTTCCTTGATTACATTGCTATGTACCAACACCATTTAGATCCGCAGCAAGTCATTAGAGGTACAGATTAGTGTGGTTCTTATTTGAAATGCATCTCATCAGCAGAATTGCCCTGCATTTTCCCTGTGTTTTCCCTCAGGAGTGCTGAGCCTTCGAGCAGACAGTCTCCAGCTAGCTGTAGTGGAGGAGACCTACACACGTCTCAGGGGATGCTCAGAATAGACAGATCCTCTGATGCAGATACTCAGTCTCCTAAGCAGCCTGGATCTAAAAGCTATCAGAAATATATAGAGCTGGCCAAAGTTCTTCAGATAAAATGATAATCTTCAGAAAATATTAACTTAACCAAGGTAAAGGCAACAGAGGTTTATGTTGGTTTTGATGATAAGTTTTTCTTAAACCATGATAAGATTTGGATCAAAATCCGTCGATGAAACCCAGGATAACACTCAAGCCAGTTGTTAGTTTGGGACGCTGGAGACAGAAGTACAAGGCCCTGAAATAAAACAGACACCACAGTGATTAAATCCAGGCCATTACATAGTGTTTATTAGTACCTCATCTGTGTGCGTTTATCATTTCTTATCAATGTCTTTGAGAGCACTTGCTTTTAGTTGTATTTAGTTACTTTAATGAGTAGAGGAAAGCAAATTATCCCAGTTATAAATGGGGACAATAGAATCAAGATGAAATAGTTTCTGAAACACACTTAGAAATTGTGCAACAGAGCTTGAAAACAATGCAGAACACCAAAAAAACCCAGCCTGCTTTCACAGCCACTAATCCAAGAGGAAGCAAAACTCCATCTTTTTCAAAAAGCAGCCTGATGCTAATTGAGACATCGGCAGCCCACGTTCAGTCCTCTGCCAGTATGGATCTGCCTGATGCCATCACCAGTTGAATTCTTTTGCTTGACACCATCTTGCTGCAGCACTTGCTGAATATGACTATTAGATTATTAATGGAATAACAGAAGGGTGTGGTATACCTAGCTATTAATTCAGAATCACTTGTAATTGGTGAGACTGGTGACAGTGCGATTGAGGTGGCTCCTTTAAAAGCCTCACAGCTTCCCAGTAACTGGTTTTGCTTTCTACCTGTACAATGCTGCTTCCAAGGTCACCAATATAAGGACCTGGTCTTTACTTATATTAATAATGACTATATTCTCTAGTTATAGAAAATATTTCATTTTACTCTTGAGGTCCATCTAAAACACCAGACATTTAAGAAAAAAAAGCAAACAAACCGGAGGAGTTCAGCTCCTATCGCTCTAAGTGCCATTTGGCGAGGCTATTTCTAGGAGTGAATCACAGTTTTTAATTCTCTCCTGTTTAAAAGAAAATTATCCTTGATGATCAAAATGTTAATTTGGTGGGAGAGAAAGGTCCTCTGCTTAAACACAAATGCCAGAAGTGTGATTGTAAACACGGAGACAGGACACTGATCAAATAATTTGAGAAGGAATCATTTCAACATCTGACAAACGCACGCCAGTGCCTTTTAAAACAAGAATCAGCAGCCTTGCCAGCAGTAGCCTGTGTGGAAGCAACTGGTGATTTGGGTCTCAGTCACGGAAGATGTTTAACACTGATTTCAATCATGCTATCTGGAAATCTGCCGTAGAGCATGGATATCAAACGTGAGCAGGAGTTCTGGCAGGTAGAATTCATGGTGCTACGAACTCAGTGAGAAACTAGGCAACCTTTTGTGTAGCTTTCAGAACAGGATTACCTAATACGTCCTTGCGGCTAGCGATAAGGAAAAATGTCAGTATGTGGGGACACAGTTCAGTCTCATCTATTCAAGTCACACAAGATGCATTCAGATTAGTCTGAAATGCAAGACAATGAAAATTAGCAAGAAACAAGATGCAAAGGCACAGTCAATTATATACAGGATATTAGAGTACGAACGAATCTGCCTTATTTGTGGTATCTGCATATAAATGCAAAATTGCAACGTGCCTCTTTAGACTCTAATATCGGTTGAAGCTACATCTATTTCTGTCTTTTGATTTTTTCATGTCTGTTTTGCCAGTTATGAAGATAACAGAGGGTGTGGTTGTAATTTCCAAAATTAATCATAATTTAACCTCTATCAAGCTCTGCATATAAGCCACAGATAACAACTTAGCACCAGCTGATTCCGACTGCTGTGGGAGAGAGATGAAAGAACAAGCACTACTTGGCTTCTCAGTCAAGATTCTAGGTCTTTTCCTAAAAAAGGGCTGCATTTTGTGCCCTGCTAGTGAAAGAAGTACATACAGAGGCAAGTAAGCTGACTGTTGCCAAATAAATTAACGAAATGTTGACAAATTTGCATGAGCAGAGAGTTTAGTGCTGAAGTTTAGAAACAGGTTCTAAACAAATGAAAAAACATAATTTACATGAAAATGTGAATCCAAAAATACGTCTAATAAAGGTTTGCATTCTGAAATCAGAAAATTTAGTTTTGCCCAGGGACCAGATGATGATCTGAAAACCATACTCTGTTTCTACCTACTCCTAGAGGTGCTTAAATTTACTGGCTGAGTCCTTCATCTGTTTTAAAAAGCAAAAGGCCCTTCAAACTGCTTCTGGAAGTGCGTGAAGCCACTCCCGTTCTGAGCAACTCAGGGACTGACTCATATCTGAGCCTGGTCAAAGTAGGGATAAAAGTCATCTCCTCTAAGTTTAGATGTCTTTAATGTACAGATTGTTTCTCTGTGCAAACCAGTGGAAAGAACGCTTTATAATAGGACAGATTTTATAATCTCTTCAGAATCAATTGCAAGAAATAGGCATTTCTGCTGCAGGATTCAACTGATCTGTTTTCAATGTCTATACCAGAAGATGAATCACACCTTAGATGTTCCTGAGCAGCTGTCTGCACTGTAGACGTATAAAATAGATTAGATTAATATTGCTAAATTAGTTTTTGCTGAAGTTCCCTAAGAATTTTGATCTGATAAATGAGCTCTCAGTGTGTCTAATACACATCTAAAGAATCAAGGACCCTAAAAACGTTTTTAGGTGGCTGCTTTTTACATAATAGCCTAATCATTGGATTGTTTATGCAGGGAACTGGAGACCAGTCCAAAACACACCTCAGCTCTGTGTGGCTCAGCCGCCTGTGGGTTCTTACAAAAAAGTCTAAATCTTCATGGTATAAGTAGTGTTGACTGACAGAAAGTCTCTCAATTCCCTTAAGGAAAGTCTCAATGCAAAAAGGAATTTGAACTTCATTTGAGCAAATGAGCAGAAGTTTGTAACTTGTGGTTGGAGGAATTTTCATGTTGTGGTATCGTTTATATTTTCTATAACATGTGGCTGGGCCACTTCACATTTGTTCTGGTTTTTGCTGCCAAGAATGTTTCTGTATTTCATACTAAAAGAATCATTGCGTGAAATGTGTAAAATTGCCATGGGAGTAGTTATCAGAGCCCATGATCTGGGTATGGGCCAATTTTTGCTCTGTTTCCAGTTTCAGGAAACTTGTGCTCCTTTCCTGAGCAATGGTACCCCTTTCAACATACGGAGTGTAAAGCTGGACCCCAGCTCTAAGTCCAGACAGTGAAGATTACACAAAGCTACCTGGAGACAGGGATTGCATTCCTCTCAGACGTGTGTTATCATGTGCCTACATCCTTTAATGCTTATGTCTTGACCTTCTCTTGATCCTAGCTGATTCTTCTTTTTTTGTTTTCAAACAGATATAACATACATGTAACACAGGAACACTTATTAAATACCTGTACTGCCAAATGTAATTTTCCTTCCAGTGGCTGGAGAAATCCATGCACATAACAACATGTGAGTCTCACTAAAGAAAAGACATTTTGTTTCTCAGCAACAACACTGCAAGAGATTTACCTTTCCAGCCCAGCTTGTATATTGGCATTCCATTTTCTCTGCACAATTTCAAGCAGCACATCTATATCATGTTTCAAGTACATGTTCAAACCCAAAACTGTCCTATGTCCATGAGCCTTAGGTTAATCTTTGAGCCTACCAGGAGGCAAGGTCCTCTTGAGACCTGACCTGAAAGTGTCCAGGCTCAAATGCAATAGGTTGGGCAGTCTGTCCATCCCATTTCCACCTGCTCTTCTGCTCTCATCACAAGGCAGATGTTCATCAGATGTGGGATCCATCCTACAAACTTCCAAAAGCTACATGCTGTAAGAACAGGTGGGATTTTTCAAAAGTCAGTCCGTTTCAAGCTACTACTACAATTGTGCTGAGTTCCCAGTGACCAGAAAGAACCTTGGTTTCAGTCTGCTCCTCTGCTTGGCCATGTGAAGAGTAGCCCTTAGTAGAAAAAGGAAAGACTCGACGCTGCTCATATTCCAGTGCATACTACAGACCCTGAGCAAGAGCGGAGTTGAGCCCACCTTCCCACCCTGAACACCATACTTCTTCAAAGCTGTGGAGCTCTGGCTCCTCTCCTCTTTCTCAAGCACCCATTCCCCTTCACGCAGGGCTAACAAAATCAAGTACAGTCATTGCATTACAATCAGATAGGTCAGGCCTCATGCTATTTACCCTTCCCCCAGTCCCTGTCTCTTAGACCTTCCTTTTCTTCTCGTTTGGGCAGCCTGGTTATATATACATCCTGTCTAAATGAAAGCCTCAACCACTCCCTTTCTAATGTCACCTGCAGCATTTTTCTCTTCTGAAGAGGTCCCAGCCTTTTTTTCTACAAAAATCTAGTGTTTCCAGATGTCATAGAAGTCTTCCAAGGGAAGGTTTTCAAGTTGTACCAATTCCAGAAAACCTGGTGTAAAAAACCCCAACAATTCCAATAATAGGGGCAATAGAGAAGTGAGTTGCAACTGGTCCTGACTTTGCCCCAGCAATGCATCACTTGACAGCTTTTTACATAAAAAGTGAAAATAAAACCAAGAAATGGTTTCTTGCCTAACTTTTCCCTCATGTTACCATCTAAAATCCTCTTTTATTCTGCCATAAGAAATTAAGTAGTGCTGAAATATTAAAATAAAATCAGCCATTTGAGTGAATAATTGTGAAGATTGTAATCTTCAATTATTCAGAGTTATTAATTCAATTTAATATTTAGATTCAAAGCATTTGGAGAAGGAAGCTAGCACAGGCACAGTATTTTTCATTTTGTTGTTTCTGTTTCACTTCCTAAAGCAGTTGAATGTACACAAGTCTTAGAACAGCTATGAAAGTCATTACATGATTAAAAATGTAAGGGTCTGTTTTATACTAAGACTTTTGCTGGAAAGAAGTGGTTTCCATGAGTATTAAAATATACACTAGTTAGAATAACAAAAGTAACAACAAAACCAACACTAATAATTATAACAACAATCAACATTTTTTCCTGTGGCAAATGCTTTTTGAAGTTACTGAATTTTTTTTTTTAAATCCATCCCAAAATACTGTTCTTTAGAAAACATTTAATTATGAAATTCTAGAGAAAATCTTAGGGGGGGGGGTTATATGGGAAAGGAGAACTGAAAATTATGTATTAATCACTTTCCCCTTAAATATGCAAAAAGTAATTTTTTTAAACTTTTGAGGTTGCTAAGTGAAGGTTTGTAATTTCTCCCCCCATTTATCTTTCTTCTCTTTCCCCTTTCCTTTTTCCTTTCCTTTCCTTTTTCCTTTCCTTTCCCCTTTCCTTTCCC
This sequence comes from Phaethon lepturus, assembly GCF_000687285.1. Classification (NCBI taxonomy): domain Eukaryota; kingdom Metazoa; phylum Chordata; class Aves; order Phaethontiformes; family Phaethontidae; genus Phaethon; species Phaethon lepturus. Next base: position 68,872 of record NW_010525435.1, on the reverse strand, counting down.
CTTTCCTTTCCCTCCCTTTCCCTTTCCCTTTCCCTTTCCCTTTCCCTTTCCCTTTCCCTTTCCCTTTCCCTTTCCCTTTCCCTTTCCCTTTCCCTTTCCCTTTCCCTTTCCCTTTCCCTTTCCCTTTCCCTTTCCCTTTCCCTTTCCCTTTCCCTTTCCCTTTCCCTTTCCCTTTCCCTTTCCCTTTCCCTTTCCCTTTCCCTTTCCCTTTCCCTTTCCCTTTCCCTTTCCCTTTCCCTTTCCCTTTCCCTTTCCCTTTCCCTTTCCCTTTCCCTTTCCCTTTCCCTTTCCCTTTCCCTTTCCCTTTCCCTTTCCCTTTCCCTTTCCCTTTCCCTTTCCCTTTCCCTTTCCCTTTCCCTTTCCCTTTCCCTTTCCCTTTCCCTTTCCCTTTCCCTTTCCCTTTCCCTTTCCCTTTCCCTTTCCCTTTCCCTTTCCCTTTCCCTTTCCCTTTCCCTTTCCCTTTCCCTTTCCCTTTCCCTTTCCCTTTCCCTTTCCCTTTCCCTTTCCCTTTCCCTTTCCCTTTCCCTTTCCCTTTCCCTTCCCCTTTCCCTTCCCCTCTCCTCTCCTCTCCTCTCCTCTCCTCTCCTCTCCTTCTTCAGTATGTTATCTTTATTCTATTTTCACCTTAAATAAAGGTGAAATTAAGACAGAAAAATCACAAACCTTTGCTTACTAGAAAAAAAGGATTATTTTAGGGAAAAAAAATATTTCTTGCATTCCAAAATATGTAAGATAATACAACCATAGTGAGCTCATGTCATAACTGTCCTATCATACAGTAACTCCTAATTCATTGACTGTAGCTTTCCAGCGCTACCTCACAACCCATATTTAAGATTCAAACCCTGAGAAAACATGCATTATTTAAATGTATAATATATTTACTCTCCTCACTGCACTGTAAAGTTCATATGACTTATTGTTGAGTGTGTTTCTTTAAGAATATGTTTGGTATTGTTACAGTAACCTCATTTTTTATTGAATACCGGAGTGAATAACTGTGTAAAACCTGCATGATTTGTTGGCATTAAAGCTAAGGCTGCCTCCGGGCACTGTTAACTTATGCATCATCCTTTATCTAATTTCTCTGTTTTGTTTTAATTTGTAAACTGTCTCTGAGCTGGAATGCACATTTTTCATGTAGGTTTGCTTCGCTGGTATTAAGAACCTACTTACTCTCCTGAGTATATGGCTTACTTTATAATAGGTGCAGAGGAGCAGAGTTTATTAAATTGCAGTAATACACTCTGCATGTTTCATAAGTGCGCAAGAATTCCATTTAAATGAGGGTTTTAATTTTCTGTATCTCATGCTTAAAATGACATTTGTGCTGACTTGCCAGCTATAAAATGATCAGTCTGATGGTCAACTTTCTTAATTGTGTCCTTTTATTTCCTTTCAAGACTTTGCCATCTTAAAGGCTTTGTACAGAACCAGACCATTATTTAAGTCCACAGACTCTTCTTAAAACTAAACTACTTGATTTCATTGGTAGTTTTTCAGCTCAACGAATCTATCAGATGTCTTCTCTTTTTTCATCCAGATTACACTGTCCAAGATTTTTCTTTTGCCCTTCAGTTCTAATTTGTAGATGAGGCGAACAAGCCAGAGAGCGAGTCACGACATGGCAATCCTGAAAGCTAGCCTGGATCTGTCCCGAATGAAGGTTTAGACTGAATTACGGGACAGTCATATCCATCTTCTCTACAAGGACTTTCATTTTCAAGCTGAGGGAGGCAGCTGATTTGAGTCAAGCCTGAGTGCGGCCAGCCCACAAAAGCAATGTGGATTACTGTGAGGTTCTGACATCAGTGAAAATGTCACACTGAGCTCACATGGTCATTATAATGTCCTCAAAAAAAGCTCTAGGGCTCCTAGAAACTGCACCACTGGCAGAAGGTTACTACTGCAAGCATAGTCTTAGCAAGCTGAATTACCTTTCCCTCTCCTTTTATGCCCACTAAATGGTGCCTGATGGCAAAAGAGCTGTTAAAACCTTAGAAGTGGTCTGGTCTCCACAAAAGGATGGGTTTAATCTGAAAAAAAAACCAACCAAAAAAACCCAACAGACTCCAAGTGTGTCATTAAAGTTGGGTTTGATTCTTGATCAGCAAGAAAAGTTATATGCAGTCATTTTGAACCTGGTAAGAGAGAAATATACACATTTCTGGTAGAAGTTAGGGATGTCTCTTCTGATGCCTGTGTGATGACTGAGCATTTGAATGCCAGAGTTGCAAAGTATCTTCTTCTATCAGACATTTCACAAGATGTTTGACTCAAAATCATCACATTTGTTTATAACTAGGGACAGAAGGGCCGTGAATTGGGAGAGAAAGAACAAGAATTTCATTATTAGAAGTCTAATAACATTTTATTAGATGTAAAAACTTATATTGAAATCTCTTCCTAGAAAGAGTTACCTCTCATTTGCAGATATAAAACGATCAGTCTGCTGGTCACCACATTTTAATCTTGTGCCTCTATTTCCTTTCAAGATTTTATTGACTTAAAAATCTTGTGCAGAACCATCTAATTCCATGAAAACCACTGAAAATTAAGCTGACTGCCTAGTTTTTTGAGATGTTTTGTCAAAACTGTAGTATTGTAGCAAAAGTAATGTACTGAGTGAGGCTATAATTTTGGACTGTAGATCAGAACATTAAAATTCAGGCTTACACAAACACATTGATTAAGCAATTTTTATTCTTCATTGATTGTGTAGTAGGCTGTCCAGCTAGTTTAAGAAGGACAATTTCAAAGTTGAGGGAAATTATAAATGAAGATGACTGAAGGAGAGTTAGAAAAAAACTCAATGCAGAAGTATGAATTAGGAATTTTTTATTAAAGTGAATACAAAACCTCAAAAGTTCATAGTAAAAAAGGGAACAATTTCCCCACATCTAACTAAATAAACAAAAAATTAGGAAAAAAAATTATTTAACAGGCAAGAAAGAGTAATCAATATAAATCAGCCTGTCTGAAAAATAAATTTTGAGAAGAAAAGCTGAAATTATTGGGAAGAATTTGTAGGGGATGAAGGAAATAAAAGGAGGTACCTTTAAACAAAATCCAGTGCCATGTGCCAACTACTACATGGAGATAATAAAAATATTAATGACGAGTTTGTGTGTTTGGAAAAAAAATATTTGTATCACATACATATGATAAAGCATTTTGCTCTCCACAGATAACTTCAGAACGTGTTAAACAGCTTCTACAATCAAATATTTTTTTAATTAGAAGGCCTAGAACTCTTACACCCAGGAGTTTTAGAAGAACTAGCTGAGATCTGTTGCTTTGTAATATTGCTGTTTTCCAAATAAAATTTAGTGTATCAGAAAACTCTGGAAGATCTTTTGTTACTGTTCATGAGGTAAGTATAAGAATTCATGTAGCTGTAGAGTACTTAAGGACATAAATCTAAGATATGATAGTAAATCTAGTATGAGTTTAAGTTAATAAAGAGTTAAATAATAAGAATTGCTGCCAGCAATGTGGTAGTTTTCTAAAGGAAATATATCTTAGCAAATATCTAATTTTCTGATAAGAATGCAAGTTTGCTTGCTAAAAGTAATTCCATAACCATAATAGATTTTGTAAGTACTGCTTAAGATTCTGATTAATTACTGCTATATAACATCAATAAAGCATGTGTTAACATTGATTTAAACATGGAGGACTGACATATCTCAGGAAATCATTCTTAATGAGGAATTGTTGTTGGAAATAATATTTCTGGTGAGATACCACAGAGACTGGCAGTGTGTTTGGCTTTTCATAATTTTGTCTTGATATGACAGTAAATGTATAAATCACTGCTGAAGGAAGTGAGGGATCCTTGCATAGATCTTATGGGCTTTAAATCAGACCTCTGCACTCACAGCTCTGAACAGACACATTCTCTATTTCTACCCATGTGGCACTTCTCATCTGCTATTCCATCTGGTTTCTTCATTACTATTAAAGGTGCTTTTTTGTCAACCATCTTGACTGTTTGAAAGACTAACTGTTACTTGTTACATATGCAAGCTGAATCCTAGCCTTTAAATGTTCTTAGATTTTATTAGATCTTCACATAGTTCTACACCAATATTACACTATATGTTCCATAAACACAAATAACAATTTTTTATCTTTAACCCAAAGACTTCTGTGTATACAACTTCATATTTCATTACAAATCTGTACTTACATGTACTGACTTTGGATCTTAATAACTGGTATATAACATGCTTTTAGCTTTTGGCACTTTACCATTAAGATCTAAATTTATTATCCACTAATTTAATGTCACTTGTTTTTTAACTCAAGTTCAATCTCTAAATACATATTGGCATATCTTTTCCACCTAAACAGTTAAGCTCATATTTTTCATAATAGTTTTAATAAAAAAATAATTAATTTCTTACTTCATGTGGTACTTCTTTCTAAATCCACATTCTGCTTTTTGAACCACAAGTAAAGATCAGTGACTAACATTATGGCATTATAATCTTTAAATAAGGATCATCTTATCCCTGAAATATATGAACCTCAAGTTATATTTTCATGTTGATGTATCATGCATGTAATTTCCATTAAGAGGAGTTATGCAAGCTCATCCACAGGAGAATTGATCTGTTCTTGTTATTCAAGTCCATCTTCAGTCATTTTCCTGTGTTTATTCCTCCAGGGTTTCCCATTTTGTCTTGGTGTACAAACTAACTCTTTCCAGGTGTAGCTCATATAGATCATTTCTGCTGCAGCAGGCATGCATAACAGTTAATTGACTGTTTGTTTGAGATCTCAGGAGTGAATTAATTAGGCACTCACGAAAGCTTCACGGAATGGCTGGTATATTTCCATCACTTGGATAATTACTGCAAAGGAGGGGTTTCCACTATGCTCTGCAGTAACGGTTCAATATTTGCTTTATCTTCCATTTGGAAAGTTCCCCTTTTCCTTTAGATACGTTAAGCTGGGAAAGATTTGCTAGAAACTCAGTCTAAGCATGACCCTAATCTCTTTGGAACTTGCGAGGCTCTGCCTCCTATGGGACATTTGCAACCTTCAATAGAATTAGGATAACATTTTCCTTTTCAGAGTAAAGATGGGAAGCTGAATTCCTCACCATTCGTATAGGGGTCTGGATTGTACCAATTATAATTCCAGATTGAAACTGCTTTATAATGCATCTGTACATTGTAAAATAGGGGTGGATTTATGGGGGGAGGAAGCAGAGGAACCTTTCTTTCATCACTTCCACTTGCAATATGGATGCAAAAGTAATCTTTATTCAAGGGGCAGTAATAATTCTGAGACATTTGCTTAAAATTTGAAACTGTCTAATCAGTTCTGACTTTTTGATTTACTAAAATAATAAACCTCATGAAAGAGTAGGACATAAGGCATATTGCCAATAGATTTGCAGTGCTTCCAACTAACAATCAGCAGGCGAGAAGATGTGTTTTCCTTGCATTGCTCTTGTTTTCCTCTATGTTTTCTTATTTCAGCAATCTAAATCCTGTAGGTATAATCTTTAGGGAAATTTGTGGCAATATAATCAATATTATAATTAATAGGAGAAGACTATACAAACAAGTAAGAAATTCTAACTGGTGATAAAAACTTTGAAACCAAAGTAAGTTGCTGATTTTGTTATAATTTTGGAATGACAAATGGCTTGACAGTAAGTCTATGCAGTTAACAACTACTCTAATTAACATTTCCAAAAGGGGGGACGCTCTGACTGCTGGACAGGCTCAAGAAACAAGGAACGCATTGCTTGGTCTATAAGGGCAAGCTGATTTCCATGCCTCTGTAAAAAAGCCCTGTTAAACTAATTTCAAGGCAAGACTGTAAACCCAAAGCATTTGCTAGAAAGAATGCTTTGTAAAGAGCTGTTGTAAAAGCAGGAAACTTAAATTTATTTATTGAATCAGAAAAGCCATATAAAAACCTAACAAGACTGATACTCAGTTTCTCCAGTCAAACACGTTGCTTTCCATTACTGCCTCTGTTGGTAACTAGTTAGGGCCTTGTCCTCTTTCTGTGAAGTCAGTAACCACATTTCTGTCCTGAGAGCAGTACTGGGTCACAAAGAATTGCAGCTTACATCCTCAGTACTTTTTTGCAATAGAAGAAATATGAACTTTGGCATACCAACAGCAGAAGGCAGATAACCCAACAGCTAGCTAGACATCTTAACTGCAGGCCAGATTTTAAACCTCTTCAAAAACTACCAAAAAAAAAAAAGAAAAAGACAGTTTTACATGTCATCTTCCAGTAGATAGTTTACGCCTTGTTATTTTGGTCTTTCAGATGACTCAAATTAATTCCAATTAAATGTACACAGAAATTGAGTGTATATACACAAATGCAGGTTTAAACCTGGATCTTCCACGTGGATGGGGAATGACTAAAGCATATTTCTGAGTTGAATTTTTCTGTTTCTTTTATTAGAAAGAAGTTCAATAACACTTTGTTTTCATCTGGGTATGGAAGAGGAAACAGGAAACACTGAAACTAGAAAAACTTTCTGACAGAGGCAAGCATTTCTCGATGAATTCTCCATATGTCGCTTTCGTCTGTCCAGATGCCTTCATCTGTTTGTACTGTGCTCTATACGGAGATACCTAGCTGAATTTTAATGGCCCCTAAATCAGCAATGTCTTGGAGGGCAGACTAGATTAACTAATAAACTTTTTTTCTCATAAATGGCAGCAAAATATTCTAAACTTCCTCTTTTTCTGTTGTTAAACTGTATCATCTCTTAGAATAACACAACACAGCACAAAGGATTACACTTTGACTGGATATCATTCAGCCTCTATTGGGCTGGTATCTATCTCTTTCCCTTTCAGCTCCAGTCCCCCTGCCCAGACACACATCACATTTTGTCTGTCCTCTACCAGAGCCTCTGGCACAGAATTATTTTTCATCTGTTCTCTCTCTTACCTTTCTGCTTCTCCCACTCACTTCCACACTCATGGTTTCTCTTAAGTTACAGTCACCCATCACTTTTAATTCAAGCCAGCCTTCATTTATGTCCTCCTTTTTTTCCTTTTTTTTTTTTTTTTAACATGCCATTGTGTGGTCCTTGCCCTTCGGCAGCTGCTCCTTCCTCCTGGCTGTTGCAGCCCCTTCTCATGCCGCCTGCCTTGGCCACACTGGCTGGCTCCCTGTTATGCCTCCCCTCAGATCCCCCCAACCTGCTCTCTGCCATTTCCACTCCACTGAAACAGCCCTTACCAAGGTCAGCTGTGACCTCTTCTCTCTCTAGACCTCCTTTCTACTCTCATCCATCTCAATCTATTGGCTACGTTCAGCAAAACCTATATTTTTCCTTGACTTAATCCTGCATGACACTTTGGTTTGCTAGCTCCTCTCTAAATGCCCTTCAACTGTATTTTACAATTGCCTTCCCCTCCCCTCTCTTGCACTTAACACTGAAGCCCCATGGGACTCCACTTGCATTAATTTTATTTCTTTTCCCTTCTATATATTATTCCTGATCGTGGATGATGTCATTCAAAAAAATCAGTCTCTCTGACCTCATCTTTCTCATACTTGAGTTCATGTCAATATATGCATGCATATACATGTTTATGTAAGAGCTGTAACAGCATTGTTCCACTTCCACATTGACAAATGAGTTCTCCCTCTCTTTCTCTGCATTCATTCTTCACTCTCCTTTATGGTTCCCATTTTCAGATGGGGCTTCAAAATTTCAGAATTGATTTCTGGCTCTTATTTCATCCTCTAGTTTTCCAGCAGGATTCACGGGTGAGATCTCGCTCTTCCCTTCTGATGTCCCCTACCAAAAACATCTGGGTATCCCACTGTAGTGACCTCTTACTTAATTCCCACGATGTGCTTTCACCTTGTACCTTCATCTAAGACGCTGCTGTAAATTTTCTGTGATTGCCCATTCCCATTTTGTCCCATTCCCTCCACTTTCTTCTACTTTTCATTTCATATTCACTTCAGGCCTGTTGAGTACCATGCCACTGCTCTTGCTGATTCCAGTTCACCATCTCTTAAGCTATATATAAAGTATATAAAATATTGTATATTTTGCTCTCCATGTGCCATTTTTTTGTGAATCTTGACCTCTCTGAGATGGTTAGTGTGCCTGCACATCCATATCCCTCTAAAGAGCTTCTGGTATATATCAGTGCTCTCAAGAAAGACTCTGGGAGACATCAGGAGTGATGTAAACCTTTACAACTTATTTCTCTTTGCCAGCAGTGAGCTCTGTACAACAGTGGCAAAATTAATACATGCCTAGTATTTATACACATCTGATTTCCCTAGGACAGCATGTTTTTTCCCTTTGCCTTGTATGAAACCAAGCATATTGCCAGACCTTGGCAAAGAAAAATAAGACAATAAAATGCAAGATGGAATACAGTCACAAACCCTAGAATTTCTCAAAGTATTCAGCGACAAAGGAAAGGTCTATTGCATTTTTTTCCTATTCATGAGACTATCAGGCAGCTTGATCATTTCCTCAGTTAGCAGAAGAAACAGAAGGACGTATTTCACTTTGTGCTGGGTAAAAGAGCAGCAGCCAGAGACACTGCTTCTCCAGGGGGGCATGTCGCTGTGAACAGTGAGGCAGTACTTCAGCAGTACTGAAGAGAAGAATATCAAGGGAAAGAAAATACTACAACAGCAGTAACAGTGAATAAAGCTGACTATGCAAATCAGTAAAATTCCCTTTTCTAGTCATATGCAGAGGTATGTGACTTCTTCCTATTTCTTTTTTTCAGATTTCGCAGGTTTATTATCAAACACAGCACGGTGGTAGCCATGGGAACACTATTAAAGTTGTACCTAGTTTGCCAGGCAAGGATAGGACTTCGCAATCCCACAGGATGCTGTTCAAAGTGTTTTATAGATTTTTTTTGTCCACATTTCAGTGTTGCCAACATATGTACTGTAGCATAATTGACAGGGGTTATTTTGTGATATCTTAAAGTTTTTCACTAAACTTTTCAAAATTGTGTTAATAAGCGTTTTAAAGAAAAGCTATGATATAACCAGGAGACAACATACTTTACCAGTTTTATTCCCCTGGTGATTTGTTCCATTTCATTTTTTTATTTACATTCCCTTTCCCCAATAACCTCTTACAAGTGTAAAATGCCTTACACCTGTAAAACGTGCATGAGGCCAAGGGTGAGACGGAGATAACACGTTTTTTGTTTTCACAGCTGAAATCTACAGTCCAGAACAAAACATGATTCACTTTTCCCTCCAAGATTAGTGTATGTCATTGTGCGAACTGGCAAGCTCAGCTTCCCCAGGTAATCCCTGCACATTTAGATTACTTCGTGCCAAGGATGCTGAGAAGGGGGAAGGTGTGTGTGGGAACGCAGGGAGAGGAGGAAATACATGCAGATGAACCAGGTTCCACCCTCGTTCAATCCCGACTCAGAGCAGCTGTGCCCATGTTATCCAAAATGGCAATGTTGTGGGGGTGAGCAACCAGGTTGTCCTCTCGTTCGCCACATTATTGTTGCATACATTGCCTGGAGATAGGATTCCCTTCCCAGTTTTGGCCCTGGTATAAGAATGTAATGTCTTTCAGGGCAATTTGGTTTCGGCTCTTCCACAGGTGTGCTTATGCCATGAATTCAGGGAGGATAAAAGCTTTTGCTAAAAAAAATGGGCAGGTCCATCTTCATTCCTATCATCAGCTATTGAAACAGGAATACAAATGAAGTGGTCCCTAACTCATTTTGCAGGGATAATGTTGGTGAAAAAAATCAGGCCTCAGTACTTGATTTTATTTCTGATATCCTGACTCATGCAAAACTAATGATTTTCATTTTAGCCTGTGGTAAATTAGGCCACTAAGTCCAGAATACATAATAGCAATTAGAAATGGCTTTGCACTTTGTAGGTTTATTGTACCAGTTGCCTGACAATGTTATAAAAATCAGGTGTTTAACTGTCAGCATTGCTGCAGCCTTGGCAATGCTCTTTGATGCTTTTTCTAGCTGTGAGAGGAAAAATCATAAAAAAATTGGAAGGAAAATACCTGCATGGCAGTACACAGTACCTGCCAATCTGTAGGAGTACCAACAAGAAATCATAATACTCAATTTAGGAAAACTTTGTGACCTTTTTTTGTCTTCAGGGAAGAGACTTTGTTCTTAAAGTAGCAGAAACTTCCCTGAAACTCATTCAGACTCCATCTGTTTTCCTATGACAGTCCTTTACAAAACACACAGATATTGTTCTACAGCTGAGGAAGGAATGTGCCAGACCAAGTTTTCATTACTTGATCTTACAGTGCTCCAGTAAATCAGACCACTCAGAGCTGCCAAAAATGGCTCTGGGCTTGTGTGATCTGTAGCATGAGAAACCAACGTGTCCAGTC
>NW_010525435.1:48076-58472 GCF_000687285.1 Phaethon lepturus | reverse complement strand
GGGACATAAAGTGCTGTTGAAATAATTTTGATGAAAATAATTAGGAAGAAAGTTATACCTCTGGTAATCAGAGGGGAATATTGGAACACCGGTGGTTTCAGGCTGAGTAACATTTATAGCAGACGGCTTCAGCAGAAAGGCTTGGAAGCATCCATTTGCTTTTGAAGGGCACATACATACAGGTGCAACGCTGAATGCTCTATAATAAAAGGAGAGATGGCTACAAAAAATCAATACTCCTATAAACAAAATAGCAGTAGCCTATCAAGGAAGCTCAGTTGTTATGATCTAAACAATTTTGGAAGGAGCCTGGCCAGGTGTGAAGAATCACAGAATTGCAGGGGTGGGAAGTCCAACCCCACTGCTCAGAGCCAGGGCAACTAGAAGCATGTTGCGCAGCACTGTGTCTGTCTGGGGTTTGAATATCTCCAAGAATGGAGACTCCACACCTTCTTTGGGCGATCTGCTTCCAGGTAATGACTGCCCTCACAATAAAAAAAATTTTCTATATGTTTAAATTAATTTCTTGTATTTCACATTGTGCCATTGCCTTTTGACCTTTCTCTGGGCAACACCAGAGAAGAGTCTGGGGGAGTTCTTTACTTCAGATATTTATACACTTTGGTAAAATCCACCTGGAGCCTTCTCTTCTCCAGGCTGAACAGTCCCAACTCTCTCAGCTTCTCTACATGTGACAGATGCTCCAACCGTCTTCATGCTCCTTTGCTGGACTCTCTCCAGTATGTCCATGTCTCTTGTACTGGGGTGCCCAGCACTGGACCCAGCAATCCAGATGTGTCTTACCAGTGCTGAGTAGAGGAGCAGCATCACCTCCCTCAACCTGCTGTCAGTGTCATACTACAGTTAATACTATAGTGCCATTACTACAGTTCTGTTTTAATTAGATGGTAATTTAAAAGCTAAGAAGTTCTTTATCCTCCTTTGCAATGACACTGACAACTTCAGAGCACTCAGTAAAAGCTTGCTTTTTTTCTTTTTTTCAATTTTTAATGGATCATTTTTTGACATTGCAGAACATTTCTAGAGAGCCGGTCATCACTTAGAACTGTTTAAGCTTGTATTGCCTAATTAATAAGAATAAATGCAGGTGAGGATTATTGACACCAATAATCAAGCACTGCCTGTAATGAGATGAAGAACATTTTGAGCCTGTTGGCCAATGCCCTGTGATGTCTATAGCATTGATCAAACATTCATTTTCTGAGTATCTGATAAGCAAGAACACTTCCCACGACCCAGATAACTAAAAATACAGCCTGTGATCTTCATGTTAGGGAGAATTAAGGGTGAGCTGCCCTGCAAAGGACAGGGAACCAAAAGCCGTGGCAACAGCAAGGCAAGCAGGGCAGTGCCCTCCCCAGCAAGGGGTCTGGTCCCACCTTGCCTGAAGACGGAGTGGGGCTGGCACAGCCCAGAGACAACCAGGCACACTGGCAGTGACACAGCAGGTCTGAGGTCCAGCCAGCCAGGCAAGACAAGCCAGGCCCAAGGCAACGCACAGCACGCCTGCAAGGAGCTCAGGCAATGACCACGGGCAGCATAAATGCAGCTCCTGACTCGTGGGCAGAGGGTGCACAGATGGAGGTCAAGAGTGATGCTTCTTCTGGATCCTTCTCACAACAGAGCTGCTTTCATGGCCGTCAGCTCCAAGGTGGCACATGCACACCAGCTCCAAGGTGGCACATCTGCACCAGCTCCAAGGTGGCACATGCACACCAGCTCCAAGGTGGTACATGCACACCAGCTCCAAGGTGGCACATCTGCACCAGCTCCAAGGTGGCACATGCACACCAGCTCCAAGGTGGCACATGCACACCAGCTCCAAGGTAGCACATGCACACCAGCTCCAAGGTGGCACATCTGCACCAGCTCAGAGCGGATCCTGAACACAGGCAGCCCAAGGCCTGGGATGAGGACGGGGGCAGAAGCTGCAGAAGAGGAGTATGCAGAAAGACATTACAGGGCAATTACAACCTGCTGATGCTCTCGGGGCCTTGACAGTTTGTCCATGCTATTCACTAAGTCAATAAATATTTATTTGATGATATTCTGGTCTATTCACAAATACAGCACTGTGGGTTAAATTTCACCCCTGTGTCTGTAGTTCAAGAAGGAAGTAAAGCAGTGGTATGACTTTTCCATTTAAACTTACTCAGTGGAGTTACCTTCTATGAGTTGATCCTTACTCACACAAAGCTCTTGTTAACACCAGCGGAAGTTTTGCTTGGGAGTCTGGAGCAGTAGTAGGTGCTGAAGCATTTCATTTGTGCTAGTGAATCCTCTATTTAGTAAAACACTTACATCCCCTGTATTGATTCGAGTTATCCATCTACCTGCTGCATTTCTTTGTCTCTAATGGGAGTCCAATTTAGAGTTAATTTCTTCTCTGTAACAAACATGTACAGTGTTATTACAGATTTAACTATGATATTTATCCCTTACAGCAGAGCTGGCATTGGAACCTCGTGCAACTAAATCCTTCCATTCTGTGACAGAAGACATTGAAGTTCAAGAGAGTTTTTAAGCTCGCTTTTCCACCATTTTCAAAGATCATCAAGCATAAGTCTTACTTATTCTTTGTGACTCAGGAAGTTTATTAATCATTTTAATTACAGTTGTACATTGCTGATACATAGAAACACAAAAAGTTTAGGTTTGTCCATTATTTTAAGTTAGATATATACTTTGTGTTTTTCTCTTTTAATTTACTCTTAATGCAGGATAATGGTCTGGTTTAGATGTGGAGTTCTTTTGTACAAAATTGTGGTTTTAAGGCTTGGATGTTTTAGAAAAGATAGATTTTGGCTAGTGGTGAACATTTAGCTTGCATATAGATTTTGTATTTGAATTGGAAAGACTCTTTCTTTGTTGAACTTGGAAGATAGTATGGCAACCAAAAGATACTATTCCTCATGATGAACTGGTTATTTGCCTTTATGGGATCTGTATCTCAGTAAACATCATTAGAGATCACTAGAGAAACAGTTAACATATTTACATAATAAAAAAGGAAGATGTTATTTTAAGAAAATGTTTGTCAAAGCCTAGCAGCTGCAATACTTAAAAACAGTGACAAATTATTTAAAAGGTAATTTTGAGGAAGCACATCCCTTTGACTAGCAAGGAGTTAACACTGCAGCAGAAAGACAATAAGCTGACAATGAGTATAAAGAAGAACTCTTTCTAATGCACCTCTTTGCTTATCTTTTCTAATTCTTGTCCTTTCAGGTTAGTAGTAAATTTTACTTAATATTAATTTACAAAATACTGTTTTAGAAATCACAGAAAATTGTCATTATAGCAAGAACTATATTTGCTGACAATAAGATGTACACTACCTGCAATTTTTATGTTTCTTTTCTTACAGGAATTTGTTTTGAAGCACAGTTCTAAACATACTAAAAATAATGACAGAAAATAAGATAAAACATAATTCCTTCTGGTTTTTATCTCTTTTGCTACCATTTTAGATGAAATTTGGTCTTATTAAATGCATGTGATACATAAATTAAAGAAGTTCAGTAGGAGACAAAGCTTTTTAAAGGGATAAGAAAACATTTTTGCCATAAGTACTAGTGAATATAAGAAAACTTATTATATTCATTTGAAAATTTGAGATATGCTACAACAGGACTGAACCTGAATATTTGCTTTTTCATCTGTTTCATTTAAATTGTCTCAGAAGATCAAAATACTGAAGGTACAGTACATTTCAAGATCAAGATATCTGAATGAGGGTATCTGAATACAGGTTTATGCATGGGAGTTGGTTCCCTGAGCTCCCACTGCAGACGGTGGATATCTAGGACTCCAAACACCTAAAGGTCACTGTGTGGTGACACCTGAGACACTCTCACATGTCCCTGACACCACGCAGGCGTGGCAGATCTGTGGGAGATTTGTGCTTTTGCTAGGCATATCCTAGCACCACGTGGATGGCACCAGGCAGCTGAGTGTGGGCGACTGAACTGAGCTCCCCGTCACCACACCCTGCGGTGGGCGTTTACACACCTAACTCACATATGGGCACCTCCATCTAGATATTTTAAACCAGAGCCAAATCCCATCCAAAAAGCCAGAGAAAAGCTGCATGCATACATTTCCACAACAGAAGCATGTGTATATTTTCTGCCTGTTAAATGTCACGTGTTGTGACACATATAGACGTCACAGTTGTGTGCACCCCAGAAGTAAAACGGTGCAATGTCAGATGAAACTAATTCTGTATCATATGATGGAAGATTGTTTTCAGTGTGGTATAACTGCACTTCCACAGTGTCAGATAAAATTGAAAATCTATGACTACTGCAAAGCAGCCTAATTTATGCCTGATGTGCTTCGTGACGCATGCTTGTGCAAATTCCATCACAATCATGCAAAGTAATTTTTCAAAGCTATTTGCATCTTTAAAGTAGTTCACATCTGCCTATGATGATATCTTCGAGCATTAGTGGTCTCAGCAGTTATATGCATGTCAACTCGCCAAGCACTACTTCTGCTCAAGCCCTAAAAGCCTGCATTTTCTACCTACATTGAACATATGCAAGACACTGCATTAAGCTTTACCGGACTATAAGAGTACTTATATAAGAAATTATTGAGAATATTTATGGGAAAGAAAACGTGTGTGGTGTAAGTGCATAATCCATCTTGATATCAAGGACAGATGTGTGTAAATCATACTCAAAAAACATCACAGACACAACAAATGGCATGTTTTGCAAAGCTTTACTGCATTCTGTGAAACCATCAGCATTTCTGAGAATTCAGCAGTGTGGGGATCCATATACTGACTTCTCAGTATACTCTGTCCAAGTTTTGCAAAGTCCAGGAACGTTTAACCACACACATCTACCTTCAGAATCTAAACAGATGGCATGCGGCTAAAACCTACATATTTAGAGGACTCTCCACTTACAGACCAAAGTTTAGGAGGGTTTGATGGGTTCAGAAATCCCTCACACATTGGTACTGACTTTTGCTTTTCAGGTCTGATAACATATACACATTTACATTGGTTTGTGTTGTCGCTACAGTTTTGTATTTCAATATGCTCATATAACAGCATAAATGCATGAAATGCATGTTATACATAGTTCAAAGATACATAGGTACTTCTATATAATTAATAGAGTAATCTAGTATCAGCACAGATTGCCCTAATGCTTTTGCGGGGGCAATAAGCTGTCTGAGATCTTCATGGCCAGCTACAAATTCTGCAACCATATTGCTGTAAAAGCTATTCATTCAGCCAAGCAAAGGCTGCAGAGTTGCTGCTTTTTTCTCAGTTCTGCAGGAAGGCCTGGCATGGTGGCAAATTTATATGTTCTTTTCAACTGTACTAGCAAATCATGTAAAAAGTTTTCCTCTTCTCTAAGAATCTCAACTAACTGAAAATCCCAATTCACAGAAAAAAACACATCAACCTACCCAACCTAGAATGAAAATTACCTTGATTTTAAACTGTCTACATTTATATTTGCTTAATTAAATAAATAAATCTCTGTTATTTTACTGCCACACACTCTTCCAGAACATTGAGTTCTCCTGGGACATGCAATAGTATCAACTTTGACAGTCAAACTGACATTCAGTTTTTGCCCTCTTGTACCTGCTTTGAGATTTAATTTAATTCAGATGACCTCTCCCTTTTTGGTATACCATATAATTTGGATAGAGAGGAAAAAGGAACAGAAGAGATTGAGGTATATGACTAGGTAAAAGAGCAGCAAATTGTGTTTTACAGATTTTGATATGTTCTAGGTCAGCTCCCTTTTAATTGCCTTGGCGAAAGTAAGACTGACTTGTATTCTGTAGTTGTCTAGATAACATCTGATGAGAAACATTTTTGCCCGTAATTAGCAGTTCAGATGGCTTACCAGATGAAGAAAATTTTTTTTTATATACATCAAATGGGAAGATAGCGACTTTCTGCAGTTCAGTGTGTCAATAGCTTGCTGTCACTGATTTCTGTGATACGTAGTAGTGATGGTAAATCTGCCAAGGTGAGCTTTGTAAAACCGCTTTCAGTGCTGTCCCAGGGGTGATGGCAAAACTCATCACCATGGAGACTGACATGAAAAAACCCTGCCTTTTGACACAAAAGAATAAATCTGTGACCAAACCTAGGGTGCTCTGTCTCAAGTCACGATCTTCTGAAGCGTTATCATCAGGTTGCTGAGCTACTGTGCGGGCTCGGTGAGTCTGCTTTCTTCTGCTGAAAACAGGTCTTGGCATCCAAGCGAGCGTGACTCAATGGCACTAAGCAGTCAAGGTACGCGCTAAGTGGCCTTTGTGCGTCAACTTGAGGATTTGTGCCCTTACTAAATACAAAGCACATTTCTTTGTTTTCTTTGCAGGAATCTTACAGTGATCCATTCATAATCAACAAAAGGCAGATTTACTGGTCCAGTTTGTGAGACTAAAGATCATCATCTTCTCAATGTGGTTCCTATAGTTTCTTCATAAATGCAACATACACTTCAAAACCTTGTTTTTCTTCTCTGCTCTGACTTCTTCCTTTCTGTGGTAGGGAATTAAAGTCTAGTTTCACTCAGAACCAACTGAGCTGGCATTCAAAGGCCATTCGTGTCCTATGGAGGATGCCCTTTTTAAAGAAAAAGTAATTCAGTACCTGAAGGACGAGAATAGGGATACTGCTGGCATGTAAAAGTTGCTCTCTGTGGTTCAAAAGCTGGGGGGATACTGCTTTTACAACTGCAGTGTGCAATGCCTGACCCTGATATGTGTTATATTCACCTGAGAACAAATACACACAGAAATAAGTAAACAAATAGTCCTAGGTCCTAATTCTTCATCCAGTTTTCTTGCCCTGAACTTTAAGGCAGCCCGTACAGAAATAAAAACTAATCTTAGTTACCAGCTCTCCATTTTCTTTTCTTGACTTGAATTTTAAGTCTGGGTTTCGGGAAGAGAGGGAGTTTTCACTTTTCTTGGAGTGCCTGAGGCGATCGTGGGTTGGGGGCCTGTGGTGCATATTATGTTCTCTGCTTTTCAAGACGAGATTCCATCTTCACGGTTACATTCAACATGGATCTCAATTGTATCGATTCAATTACAAAGTCACCTTAAAAACATTAGTGCGGCACTTCCCACCTGCATGAGTCTGAAATATTCCAGACTGACAACAAAAGTCCCAATTTCATCACCGAATACCTGCACGTGGCTGTAGCAATGCAATTTCTGTGCCCAAAGTTTATCATTTGCACAGCTCCTGAAAACCATTATATTCTCAGAGTATTAATCCAGTTAACTAGACAAGGTAAGCATTTTTTTTAAATTAGTGGGATTTGCTGAGGCAGTTGATATTCCCTTATCCAATTATTTATTCTTAATAGCTCACAAGGATCCATTCTGATATGAACCATCTAATTTTCAAAAGTATTTTAGAAGTGGAGGAAGCAACCTAATATAGCAGAAGAGTTTAGTTCAGGTTTTGATAAAGAACTTTCAAATAGTTAATAGAAAAGAAAATAACTTTTGCCTTCCTGTTGTGCACAGCCCATATTCTTTCATTTTAGTTTATATCTGCTGGAATAAATAAATGCATTAACTGACGTGGACATGTTTCTGCTCTGTTCCATCATACATCAAATTGTTCCTGTGTTTCCTAACCAAATATAGTAACAGTGAAAATAAAACTTTTATTTAAAGAACTAGTAGTTTTTTTAACAGAATAATAAATTTTCCCAAAAAAAATGCATTTTGAATGGGATCAAAGTTTTTTATAAACTCACGTTGTTTACATCACCTATATCTGAAAAAAAAGCAGAGGAAACTAGTCAGAAACTAACACAACTTTAAAGACGTTAAATAGTTCCACAGTTAAGATGAAACTGTCCCTTTATTTTAATTCAGTATGAAGATATAGTGTTCTGTTTCCATTTACAAAAGAACTAAAAGTTTTCACTCTGCTCCATTCGAAACAAAATTCCTCTCTCTACTGCACTCTATGTTATTAAGAATGGAATTAGGCCTGTTGTCCTGTTTTGGTGAATGTAAGAGAACCCAACTCTCATTATCTACATGAAATAAAAACATATGCTCCATAAAACAGAAATGAATCTTCTTTTAGGAATAAGAAATGCAGAATTGGGATAATTTTAAATTCTTGCAAAAGTAAGACACCAGAGGAAAGAGAATTCAATCTCATTCTCCTTGATATCTTACTTACTAGACCCTCAGTTTTTCTATATCCTTCTTGCATTTGCAGGTAAAATATATTTTTACTTTTACTGCATAATCAATCTTTCTTGGAGAAACAGTCTATCACTTGTATTTTTATAATTCTCTGACTTTCTTGAATTTAAGTCTATCCAAACATTCTGGAAGACAACACTTTTATTGTGAGGTTGGTCAAACACTAGGGCAGGCTGCCTGGAGAGGTTCTGGAGCCTCCACTTGTAGAGATGTTCAAAACTCAAGCAGTCCAGGGCAGCTGACACAGCTCTGAGCATAGGGGTTGGACTAGGTCATCTCCAGATAATCTGCCAGCCTCAGCCATTCTCTGATTCTAATATACTCAAAGTTCCACCTACGGTGGACAAATGTCCAATGAATGCCTGGATGTTTGGCAGAAATAGCATCTTTGTGGCTGCATACAAACCTCTCCACCTGAAAAGAAATCCTAAGCCAAAAAGTTGGAGTAGTCTCAGAATAGCTCAAGGCATAAGTAGTACAACTCAAAGCTGTATGCCATAGCGTGAGAAATCTGAACTGCTGTATTATTTCTAGAATATAAGCTTGGAAATCTGAAAACAGCAGTGTCCTGTTTATTGTCGTTGTAGTTCTGGATTGTATTCTTAGTTAAGAATCTCAATGTCTTTGTGGTTCTAGCTTCAAATGTTTATTTAATACTCTCTGAAAAATAGTGACTATGACAAGTTAATTATTGTGTATAGACATCTGACTATTGTCCCCCACTCTTGAGTCTATATCTGTATCAGGAATTAAAATTGGCCCATTCCCTGAACCTGAGGGAAAGTGCCATGGCAGGGCTTACAGCCATATGTTCATACCCTCTCTCACCCTTCCCATGACAACATAGCCTGGGAAAACTCCAGATCATCCCTCCTTTTTCTCTGCCATGTACAGTCAACAAAAGGTGCAAGGAGCTACTGTCTTTTCCCCCGTGGCCTGAGACAAAGTGCTCGGCATCACAGAACACAGCGCACACCACGGCACTTGCACAGTAGCAGAAGGCCGTGTGTGTGCTTTCTGTAGGCAGCTGGGTCTGCATTTCACACCACTCTCTTACCCTGATGGGCCAGGAGAATCAAGAGGTCATGACGAGGCAGTAAGATGACCATGCACAATTCACTCCAACAGTTCTGTCTGTTTGGCAGATTTCTTTATTTAATTAAAAGTTGTTGATGATCCATTAGAATGTCTTCCATATTTCCTGAGAAGAAAACTTCCCTGGACTGCTCCAGCATGACTCTTCTCTCAAGATGGAGTGGTTCAGACCTCGTATTGGAGCTACTACCTAAGGAGTAAAAGAGACATACCCTAAAAAACCCAGAGGAAATACTTCTCAGCCGAAATATAGATGGTGATCAATGTAGGGTATTTGGAAGTAAAAATAGCTGTTATTTTTTTTCTTTTCTTTTTCAAGCATATTTGACGAACAATAGAACAATACCTTTCAACTAAATGCAAGTGACACCATGATTCAGTAAAAAGGAAATAAAATTAAAATGTCCCCAAAATTTAACATGCTACTGTATAGTTACTCTATACAGCTATATAGATGATAATTTATTTTTGGCTTCTGCGATATTCTAGCTGTAAAAGAATCTGTTTCAACCTACATAACAACTTTAGAAGGTAATGCTAGCACAATGAATTTCTGTAAGCCATGTAATTCATCATCCTTTCAAACAAACCACCTGGCATTCATCCTAGAAAAGGACAATTTTCCTTAAAAAATAAATTCCTGTTTCCCGATCTATGTTTGCTTAGAAAATAGCTGCCTTGGGAAATACAGACCACCACTGGTTATTAGCAGAATTTTCTGATTCTTTCTGTTATCATCTCTGGTTGAATCTGTATGAGGAAATGAAACAGGGTCAGGCCATGGATCAAGAATGGGGCTGTGACTGTCCACAACTGTTTGTACAGTCTCTGGCAAGGCTTTGGTCTGGAACAGCAAGCGCTGCCAGGACAACGCTTCAGCATAGCTGAAGAGTCAGCCTTGACTAGGGGTTGTTCCCAAGCAGCAGTATGGATGAGGTCCAGTTTTGGGCAGGAGGCAAGTTAAATCAAATTAATATGATCTAAGCTGTGCCGTGTGCCATCAGGGCCAGAGAATGGTCCCCTTGCCAGTTTTCGGTTAGTAGTATAGACATAACCTGTG
>NW_010525435.1:9121-48045 GCF_000687285.1 Phaethon lepturus | reverse complement strand
CTTAGATGTTGCGTTCCCTACAAGTTGTGACAGCACAAAATAAGTGGACTTTTCAGGATTTGCTTTAAGTGATCCACATTTCCATTCATAGAATATTAATGAAAGATCATTCTTCATCCTATTCTCAAGTGCTGATGGAAATCTCAAGTTCACTGATATCACAATATCTTGTCAAGTACTAGGAGGAATATAGCAGCAGTATATTTCTCAGTTCTTTCATGTGATCTGCTTTAGCACATCTTGTTAATATATGGAATGAAGCATTTCATTGTAACAGAAGGAGGAAAAATATACCTCAAAGAGGCTTTTTTGAAGTGACTGTCAAACAGTGAAGCTGCACATTCGCACAAAAAGCTGCTGTTAACCTGGAAAAGGAAGTCCCACTGGGGCTACTTAATTGTGTTAGGAAGTCAGAAGGATTTTACTACAGTATCTCAAAGTGCAACTGAGTCTAAAGGAATGCGACTCACCCACACATCTTTCTTACAAAAACCATTCTGGGTCACAATAAAAATATGCAGTAAGAAAAACTGAGTTAGATGCTTTTTTAAGAAGGTATCACTCCATGAAAATCTGACCCACTCACTTTGCCTACCAAAGTAACATTATTTCATCCTAATTTCTGAACAAAGAGAGGAAGGAAGTCAAATTATATATCCATAGTCAAAATATTACACAAATTGGAAGCATTACATTTTAGCTATCCATGGATCTAGACGGCATTAAAAAGCAGTTTCTCTAAGACATTTCTGTGTTTCTGAATATGGATTAAAGTCAGTATATACAATATGAGATCCTCATGCAGCAGAGATTGGTGGCTCCAATGTACAAGTTCATCCACAGGAAAACAGGGCTTTAATACTAGGATTCTAGAGTGTTCTGTTATTGTAATTTTCCATCAGAGACATAAACATTGTGTATCACAGATTAAATGATGGGCTTATAAATTTACTGTCAAAGTTTTCTTTTGTTTTTACATTTCAAGAAAATTACAGGAAAACATGATTTTTGGCTCACAACAAAATGTTGCTTTCTCAGAAGAAATGAGCATCCTTTCTAGTGCCTGATTTGAAAGTCCACTGAAGTCAGTAGAAAAACTCCCTTGAACTTCAATGAACTTTACATCAAACCTTAGATGAATCACAGTAGGACAGCATTTAAATTCATTTTATAGGTATTTGCTAAGCAATGACCTTCTGATTTTTTTCCCCAAGCATGTTATTCTGTGCTCAGACTGCCATTCACATCGGTGGGAGTTCTGTACATAAATCTGGAAGGAATTGAGCTCTCCCCCTACTTTTTGTTGTTGTTATTCATCAGACAAAGTTTCAACTCTTTTCTCTGTCTCAAATCACAAGTCCCATCCTACAGCTCAGTTCAGTTCTAGCTTTATACCCTGAATTAATCCACACCTTCTGCTCCTCCTACTCCTGTCTTGGTGTCTAGACACCATTCACACTCATGACAAGACTGTACCTTTGCTGGCCCAGGTGCGTTGAAGACCAGCACAGCATGACCTAAAGAGATTGGAAATGATACCCTCATTAGTCTGTCTTGCCGTCACTTTCCTTTTGGCAACCTCACTCTGAGGCAAGCTTAGTCTGCCCCAAACTCTTGTGTGGTTAGCATCTGTTTGTAGTCCAGGCATCCCACTTAAGACAAGATTGTCATAGTAGTGGTCACTCAATTGATTCTATTTTGGCTAACATGGCTATTAGCCATGTTTTATTCACAGTATTAATGCATGCAAAGCACTTCCTGGAATCCCTGGTGAAGACTGGATACACCCTAGTTGGTGCAAAATACACTTCTAAAAAATATATTCTTATCCTACCAGCTGACAAGGAGTAATATACAGGAGGTATCACCATCTCCCTTCTGCAGAACAAGGAATTAGTATAAAGACATGGGGGAGAATATAAAGTGGTCTCTCCAGTGCTGGAAATCAGGTATAATATCTGGAAACCCATTCGAAGGGCCAAGCAGACGTAGGAAGATCTAATATCTCTAAATATGTGACACAAATGCATTCTAATAACAAATTGTCCTCTTTGACGTCACAAAAATAATCCCTAGATATGATGAAACCCCATTGTAGATTTGGTCTGCATGAAACTCCTCATTCACTTATGCCTAGTATTGAAGGTCTCAGTGTCAGCCGTGTCTGAATCCAGATCTCCTAGGTCTGCGAGTTCTGTGAGGTGGAATTCCTGCTTCTGCAGATTGCCGGGGCAGAAGTACACATAACTTTAGATGTGCACAGAGCAGCATGTCTAGGACACTGGGGAGAGAGGGACCATTCCAAGAGGATGCATATTTCAGCGTGAGCTGATAAAGCAAACAGAGAGGGGCTCACTGGTTATGAGGAGAGAATATTTTTGTAAGCTAGAGACAGCATATACTTGAAGCAAATCAGTCAGCAGATCCCAAAATAAATAAGATTCATTTTTCATATTTGTACTAACACCCTTCTCCAGCTTCTTCCTTATCTTCCCTTTCAGACCTACTATCTCACCTCCCTCCATTCTCAAGATGACTGTATCTTCATCAGATTTATTGATTCAGATTGTTCAAAGAAGCAAGTTTGTTTTCATGGCACTGAAAGCAGCACAGATTACCATTCAAGAGTTTGGGGCTACTGAATAATTGAAAGCGTAGACTTCCAATTAGGTAAGCCTGCATGTGAACTGAGTGTTATCTTCCAGCTCTCTGTGTTTGAATTAAAAACTGCAGACTCACAGAAAATAAATGCTTTTTTTTCCTGCCTTAAAATAATAGCTTTATTTCTGTTGCTCAGAAGATGAAGATCTTGGTGAACATCTGCATAAATTACAAGATGTCATATGATCGATATTTCAAGAGCTTTTTATTTTGCCTTCTTCAAAACAAAAGTTCACATTAGAATGCCAGGAAGATGCAAAGTAAACTTAGAGGCCATGACAGATCTTGTCACAATGAGTGTAAATTTTCCATGACTTTTTTGCTGTTGTTTCCCAATGCCTTTTTTTTCTTTTTTTCTTTAAATAGACTTTTCCAACCCTATAATGATTTTATTACCATATTCTTCTGTTTCTGCCTTACTTTAGCTTTTTTAAATTTAACCTTATGATATCAAGAAGGTAAAAAAATAAGAGTATACATATACAAACGTATACATAGATATATGTGCATATACATACATTTATACAGATGTATAAAGCAATATTGTCTTTATTTATGAAACACATCAGAAAAGGCAAAGCTGTTTCTCTGCTGAAACCATTCTGCATGAGATACTTGTTTTATTTAGAAAAAAACACATGAAGAAAATCAAGAATCTGATAAGATATATTATTGGATGTAAGCATAAACAGCTCACATTTAGTGTTATTAGATGTTAATGTTTTCTCAATATATTAAGTAACCCCAGTCTAAATTATGGCCCCAGAAAGAAAGAATAAACTCAAGTGGTGTGAGGGCAGTGGTATTACAGCTTGTCAAAAGCCTTTGAGTTTCTTGTTCAAGAAAGCTATCACATAGCTCATGATAGTTGAAGATATTCCTGTTCACTGCAGGGGGGTTGGACTAGATGACCTTAAAAGGTCCCTTTCAACCCAAAATTCTATGATTCTGTGATCCCCTGAGCAAGGTACCCAGTGAAACATTTGTCCTTACCAGGAGATAGGTACTGAAGAGGAGGGAAGAAAATTCAGGTCAGTGTATAAAAAGTATGGAACGATCGTAGTTACTGAGAGGTTACACAGGGGTTTTTTTAATATATTGAATGGTACTAGCTGCCTATCTAGGCAGAAATGACCAGAACAGTATTTGGACTGAAACAACTCCTGATGCCCTTTCTAGTCCCTTGGTGGCCAAACCCATGAGAATTAAAATATTCTGCTGGGAGATTGGTCCTTAAACTGGCTCTCGGAGAACTGGCACATTTTGCCTCCCATGGGCTGCAAGACCTATTGCAGTCCTGTGTATCCTTCAAAGGGGCATTAATAAGGCAGTCAGAGCTTTCTGTGCACAGAAATGCTCTATTTATTTCCTTGCATAATAGACCACAGCCAAGATTTCTGCAGCTATGCCAGGGCAAAGGGCAAGATTCCACCCCTCAGCCTTAGTATGAGAGTCTTCATTCAGCTACTCTATGTCAGTCGATTCTGCACACAAAAGCCCTCTAATCAAGTGAGCACTATACTGGGCATTTTGCTCTTCCAAGCACAGCCTGTTTGTGGCTTGACCAGATCCCAGAATCAAAAGTTGTTATGGTCATGCCATCTCATCTAAAAAAGTTGTCACAGTAAATCTGAAAGTCAAGTAGTAGAGTGAGGCTGACAAGGTTCCTGGAAACAAATTGATTTCATGACCCTTGGGGAGAAACAGATTGAGACGTCAGCAGGATACAAGGGACCTCACGGGAAAAGCCACTGGAGTCTGTAGGAGGTATCTGCCACTCTGACTTATCTCACAGCTCATCACTGTGTGTGACTGCCATAGTTAATGATAATGAAAGCGAACTCATTTATGGAATGTTTATCTTGATCACAGCTTGGACAGAATGTAAAACTTCATGTGAGTGACAATATCTCAAAATACAAGGAAAAGTCACTTAAATTTACCTCAGTGAAGGCTTGGAATATCCCACTAGGCAAACCAGAGAAAGAAGAGGAGGAAAAAAAAATTAAAGCTGATGGATGTGACTTAACCTTTATCTCTGATCTTGCTTGAATAAAAGAAAACAACTTTAATCTGATATATAATTACAAGTATGTTGCTTTCCACCCATAACTAAATTCCATTCCAAGCTTCAGCAGAAACACTGCCTCAGAGTTAGCCCAGGACAAAGCAAGTAGCCTCATTGAGAGCTACTGAGGCAATAAAATGTCTGTCTCTTGCCCATGACATTTAGCAGTATTTCAAAGCAGGTTCACCATTATCCTTTGATGGCCTCCTAACAGCTTCATCATAGGTCTAACCCTGAGATGCTGTGATTTCAGCAAACCTTGTGACACTTTCTCTCTGCCCTGCCAGGCACAGAATGCTGTGTTTATGTCCCTTACAAGACAGATAATTTTTTCCTCCTATGTTTTCCCAACTCGCTACCAAAATGTAACGAAAATATCCAGACTCATTTACACGTACTTTCGTCACTCACTGCTTGTGCCCCTACACCCCCCCACCCTGTAACACATTGCTTACATATAATTGCAGCCTCTGTGAGTAAAGCAATGAAGGTGAGCCCAGGGGATTCACAAGGCAGTTCTCCGAATGTGCTGCAAACCTAAAGCAAGTATCTCTGTTAAACACCACCTCAACTTTCTCTCTATAATAGCTAATCACATTTTATGCCCTTTTAGTTTGGTGCAGAAGTTTGAACTAGATCCTCAGAGGTTTTTCCTAGCTCTATCATAGATGTATTTTTTTTCTTCTGGATAAATCACAGTTTATTTTCTCCTGGTAGTTATCATAAAAATAAAACACTAGAAAACACACTTCAACTCCAAGAGAATATTACATTGGAAGCAAAGACAAGAGGTTCAGCACAGCAGCTAGGTTTTTCCGATCTGCTTAAGGGCTAAATCCTGTAAGCAATAGAGAAACTTAGACAGACTCAGGTGGACCTAGGGTTTGTGAATCCAAACTGGCATCCCAAATATCCTCAGCACAGCCCCACCTCAAATAAAGGCTCCCTGTCCAATACCACCCTTTCTCAAGGTGCCTGCAGTTTTGCCTCTGAGCCGAATTCACTTGTCCTGCACAGTGAGGTGGGCAGCTCCTCCTTGAGCCCCATGAGTCGTCCACGGCTGCTGGAAAAGGGTCTGATCAGACAGGAGCTTTCAGGGCAAGCTAAAGGATGGGTCCCCTCACAAAATATGCCTGCAGTATTTTTGGGTTTTTTTTTAAAGGACTGCTGGAGCAATAGTTAAGTAGTAACATCATTGCTGACAACAAGAGAAGCTTGTCCAGAAAGTGGGAGACTTTGGTTCCCTGACCTCCATATTCTGTAGCAGTCTGGCTCCCATTTACCCTGCTGTAGCAGGCTCACCTAGGGACAACAACATGTTCCCCACTACCAGCAAGTTCTGTGTCTCCTCACAGCCAAGGAATAAAAGTTCTGGAGTGGAGAGAGCGAGTAAACAGACATGGGGGTGGCAGGTAACCCCTTGGCTCCTCCATCTGAGTGCACAGTTGGAAGGCACAAATCTCACTTCTGGTCCATCCCCTTCAGACTGCTTCTGTGTACTTAATGAAATGTTTTCTCTCATGTGCTTGCTATTATGATTCTAATAAGTTTATATGGTCTTCTTTTAAAGTTATGTTTTCCAAAGGACATTAAACTAATTTCTATTTACTCTACCAACATTAGATAGCTAGCAGGGTATTTCCAGCATAAAGAAAGGAAGCAAGAACCTTGTGGCAGAGGGAATTGCTCTTTGCAAACTTGTAGCTGTCTTCTACAAACTGTTTATCAAGAATAATGTTGGTTTCCCCATTAAATTCAAGATGTTTCTGTAGTAAATTCAGTTGTCTGATTAGGAGCAAATTCTTGACTTACTAGGTATACTATTTAGTAGTATATTTCTGATAGCATCTGGCAGGAAAAAATAATAGTATAAATAACGAAAACAAACAGATTAATGTGGAAAAAAGAATACTAAAGTCATTTGGAAATACCTCTATACCTAGGAAACCTTGATTAAAACCAACTTTCAGTAATTGCCCCAGAAAAAGGCATGTAGATTATGTCAGTAGAAGTTCTAACAGCATCACCAAATGATCCAAGTGGTCACCCTTCAGGTATGAACAAGGAGCTTTCAGAGAAACTCATGCTAGTTCATGAGCATTCAGGCCACACACTTCTACCTACATGCACTTCCATATTTCAGTTAATAATCTTCAGACTGAAAGAAAAGGAATGAGCTAAAGAAATAAAGTATAATTTTTTTTCCCCTTCAGAATGGAAAAATATAACTTAAACGAGAGAGAAGTATAGCTTCAGATCAGAGCATGGAAGTGTGGGAGCTGTACTCTGTAATTGGATTGTGTGGGAATAAATTGCCTGGAGTAAAACAGGATCCAGACCTTTGCATCTGAAACGTTTGGAATCTGACTTGGGAACAACATGGAAGCATCAGACAGCTCAACACCATTAATGAAAACACGTGTCTTTAAAGAGGCAAGAACAACAAATACTGTGCTATATTTCAACCTGCTGAGAAAATAGAGAACTGTCAGTGTTCCAGGGAATAAGGACTTCTTGATTCTTTACCAGCTCCATTCTTTACTGGAATCATCCTATTGGTCTGTACTGGGTGTCCGTATCCAGGTGTTGGCAGCAGAGGGGCTGCAGGGGTGGCCTCTGTGAGAAGAGACCAGGGGCTGCCCCACATCAGAAGGAACCAGCTCCAACAGAGTCACTGCTGCTGCCCAAAGCTGAGCTCATCAGCAACACTGGTGGTGTCTCCATGACGGCATATTTAAGAAAGGGTAAAAATGCTCCATGACAGCTGTGAGAGAGTTGTCTGCCTGCAGCCCGTGGAGGACCACGATGGAGAAGATATCCACACTGCAGCCCATGGAGGACCCCATGCCAGAGCGGGTCGTCATTTCTGCCAGATCCCATTACAATCCTTGCCTCTCCCGCTCCTTGCTCCTGGTCGAGCATGACACCGTCAGTTGGTTTGAGTGGGTTTTTTAAGCTTTGATATTTTCATCATAATTTCCTTTTGCAATAAAATATTATTTAGTGTTTCCATTAAAAACTTTATATAATAGCTATTTTAACATTCCTCTGCAGTGTGTTTTTGTTCTTCCTATTCTGAATCATTCATATTAAATGCATGATCTACTAATATTTTGACTACTTCACAATGAACTGCAGGATGATAATTTGATTCTTAATTTAAATAGGCATCTGTGTAAGTATCTTTTCTCTGAACTGTGAAAGACAATTCACCATAATCTTTCTTAATAATATTTTACATCAAGAAATAGAAGTATGCCATTATTATATCTTTCTAGATCAGTTCCATTTTACTAGGTGTAATTGTTACTGTATAGTTCTCAAGACTACTTTATTTCATCTTATCATATAATTAGGAAGGTGTTATTTTCCTGCCATTACTGGCTTTTCCACACTGAGCTGTTCCTTTAAAATTTCATATTAAATTATGTGTAAGTTGATTACTGTTCTAAAGGATTATTTTCTTATAGATAATGAAATTGGAAGAGGACTGGATGGTTGTCTAAGAATAAAAAGCTATTAACACAATGCTGGAGTTAGGACATGGAAACCCCAAGATGCTTACCTCTCTGCCTCTTTTATTTCTTGAACAGGATTTGTGCACTGAGAAGACAGTAGAAGTATGTAGCTTCTATATGTGGTTTGTATTTCCTATATGGTGTAAGTAAAAATCTTGAATTCTGTGCTCAAACCATGTGGTTGGAAAATATCACTATTAATGGATATTTAATATATAAATTCCAACCTTAATGGAAACCTGAATAAGGACAGAAAATCATACTTGTTATAAAACAGAAGTACTTCCTAATGTTGCAAGATAACAGATAATTGGGGTTTTTTCAGTGATCATCATCCTGTAAAAGTAGATTTTTGGGAAGACTTCTTAGCTAACAATGGGTAGAAATTGGTTTCCATGTAGGGATGGGTGCTGTCTAAATGAATGGAGGGAATTGTAAAACCACATGTGCTCTGTAGCACAGGTCCTACTGACTGATTCCAGTGTGAGGTTGTCTCAGCAAATGTGAACTATGTTGTGCTCCACAAAAAAACAGTAAGGATTTCCTCATTTTGCTTTCACACTCTAAGTAAGGTCCATCCCAAATCTTTGAAGGTTTTTAGAGACTCTGAGACATTTATTTTTAAGACACTTACCCATGGTTCAGAAAAAAATAATTCCAGTACTATCTGATTCAATGTAAGTGTCCCCAAACATCCCAGGAGAATAACTCAGTCACTAGAACATCACGTCAGCTTCACTGTAGGTCAGTAAGTGTATATTTACAGCAAATGAAATGGTTCCAATAAAAGATACAAAGAAAACCAATTTAATATCTTAGGATGTGGGAAGCTACACTTCAAACCCCTGGAATGAGCTGGGCACAGTGGGGCTCTTGAATTATAGCTGCATATATCCCTAGTGTATGTCAAAACCACTTGGCTGTTGAGTAGCTGCATGGATGGTTTCATAATCTTGGCTTTCCATCTTAGTCTTGATATAGGACCACCCTGCCTGAGTATTCAAATAGCTGTAGCAATCTCCTACCTGCAGTCATAAATGTCAATAAACCATATCCAGCCCATCATGTGCAGCTGAATGACTTCTTGTTCTTACTGCATTCATGGCTGGATAGCTAAGAAGCTTAGATATGTAGATGCCACATTTTAGGTAAATATACGTTATACATAAATTTAAAGCAACTCAGTCATACTTCTCAAGACCTCCTAATAGAATCAACAGAAAGTGTTTACCACCAGTCTCTTAAACATCACCAAAATCAGCAGAAAAGGATCTGAAAAATTCAGTGAACAGCTGGTCAGGGAAAGTCCACTGAAAATTTCTGAGAGCAGAATCAGGAAAGAACGTATGTAAAAACAGAACAAACTAGCAACGCAAGCATATCCTTAGAAAACCAGGCCATAGAAAACAATTACTATGAAAACCCCTATATAACAGGAAGAGATGAAGCATGGTTTGTTATTACTAGAGGGTAAAATATCTCTCATACTGCTGTCTAAAAGTGTTAAAATAAAACCTCTCTAGGATCAAGTAAGTCCAAGTAACATACCGTATGAGATTATTTCTCATTTCACCCCATTAAATATGGAAAAAATCCAAAACAAAACATGTGAACTGAAAACCTTTTATAGAAGTACACCTAGAAGGCAGGCAGATTATCAGTAAGACTTCAGCCACCTGTTACTAATTATTTTAGCTTCAGGTTCTTAAGTAAACACAGATGCAGCAAAACTAATCACTCAAGAAAAAGAAATTCTCAGGCAGAATGTAGGAAGAAAGCCATATCCATTACACTTCCCCTATAACACTCATCCTGAGAGATAATAATTTTTTAATGGAACAATTAATGAGGTCTTTTCACACCAAGGGAAATGACTCCGTAATGAGGTTTAATGTGTTAGAATTGAGGTGGAATTTATTAAAAAATAAATAAAAGCCTTATCTAAGGTGAAAGGTAGCACACAGGGTGGTTAGGGATGCTGTATTTTGAAAGGTGTTCTCACCACAAATTGTCAGCACACAGGTAAAGCAAATGGAATAGTTATGTGGGGAAAAATGCATGCAAATGAAAGCTGAGAAAAAAACCCACCAAACCATAGGCTTTAAACATTAAAAAAACTGCTTAATAAACCCTAATATACTTTAAATCTCTATGTGATGTATCAGGTTTATATATCAGCCTACTGGGAAAAAGGAAAGCTTTGCCCCTATGCATCACTGAGCTGTGCCACAATTCAGAAACATTTTAATTCTCTGACTAAAATTTTAAGCAAGCAAAGTGTGGACATTTTTCCATGACTTCTCGTCAGGGAAGCCAGGAATATTAACAATGTGTAGAATGGTAATCATGTGCCATCTCCTTCTCCTGTGCTACATGAAGTACCACCTCACTCCAGCAGAGAGAGGGAAGTTAGATAGAACTTCTATCGCTGCTCCAGAGCAATCCCCAGCAGTTGCTTTGCACTACATAAATCTCAATATGTGCATCAGATCTTTGTAAAGGGTAAAGAAAAGCCATCATGAAAGAACAAAGATGACCAATGAAAATGCAAGGTTAAGTAAAACCAAACCAAACCCATACAAATGGCATTTCAGTACAAATCAGAGTAGTAGAATCTCATAATAAAGCACTTGGGGAAATAAAAGAAGATACACAGTCAATGAAAGAGATTTGAAATGCTGAACGTCTGAACACACTGTGGATGAAATCCACTTTTGTGCAGAGCAGCAATGAAAAGCCAGTGTGCCAGCAACCAAGAGTAGAAGTAAGGTTTAGTCAGTGCTGCAGAGGGGTGAATTTCTTTCAGAATGGTTTGAGCTTTGGGAATGCAGCCAAGACCACCAGTGCATATCTTGATAGAGTAGCTGTATTAGTTCACTGCTAGTGTTCAGCTGCAGCTACCCAGGGCATGAAGAATGTATAGTCTATTCATTATGATTTTAAAAATATGTATTTTAACAGCTTGAAAAAGTCCCGCAGGTAATTGCATCATAAGCAGATCAAAAAGCAGTCATGGACAGTGAACATCAAAGTTTGATTGCTATTGATACATACATAAAAATCAAGGAGTGTCTATTTAACTTATCTTAAAAGAAGAGCTTCAGTAATTAGCATAAAATAATATTTAAATCTAGATAAAGGTAATTCTTTGCACTTGTATGAGTCTTAACCACCCTCACAAATCAGTTGGGAAATATAAAAAAAACTTAAAAGTAGAAAGAAAACTTTGAAATGCAGCTGTTTTTAGGATGGTCTTCGATCACAGCTCCAGCACTGAGGTTCCAGTAGGTTTGAGCAAGGGCTGGGGGAAAAAGAGAAATGAAATCAACTGAATAGAAATCGCAGGGGAAATTATCATAATTAAACAATAGCCAAAATCCCTAATTAGAATGTATCCACAGACACTAGAGCTCATACTTACACTTCATTAAAGAGGGACCTGGGATATTCAGTAAGCAAAAGTCTTCAGTTTCTTAGCTGTGTTTTTGTATGGATACAAGAATCTGCAAAGGGGAATTTATAGGTAGGAAAATAGGTTGTGGAGGATGTACGCAGCCTTTAACTATTTCTTGGGAGTTTTATAGTAAAAACAGATGGAAAGTGGGTACAGCCTTAATGTGGAGAGGCTTGCAATTAACTAGTGTGGTAGTCCTGATTTTATGCCATGCGTAGTTAATCTTTCATCAATTTACAAAGAGTTTAATCACTTTTCTATTATCAGAGGAAACTGAAGGCAAGTTCGAAAGTCTTGGGGTACTTAGAAACCTAAGTAGAAATCTGACAAATATTTCTTGAGCGGAGAATTATCTGTCAGAACTGACTTATTTCATTTGGACTGCATAGTAAAATAAAAGCTCATCCACCTTTTTCTTAGACAGATTTATATTATGAAGTCTCTCATGTCTTGCTCTTGGAACATTCAAGCATTGACACAGAGGAAGAAGAAAGTCCAGCGGTAGGACAAAATCCCCCCAGTAAAGAATGAAAAATTATAAAACAGAAACATTAGGCAGTGTACTAAACCAAAGAACGGTATAACATTTTTATCAGCTTCATTTCAGCTCACATCAAGATGCAAAAACTTCCATAGGTCAAATAAATAATTTTTCATGCTACATGACAGAAGCAGAAGGGAATTATAATTTCTGTAGATTGATGGACATTCTACTGAACTTTCCACTCAGCTCAGCTAAAGTTCATCTTACTTATGGATAAAACAGAAAATATTGGAACTTCTTTGAAACATGAAACATCAAAATTTAACAATGAGCGTCCAGGGAGCAAATGTTCTCAAAGTAAAAAATGTGTATAGTAGGATTATATGCTTAACTTGGTACAATTGGCTAATGTTTTTTTGGTGCTGATTTTTCAAATCTGACTTTCTTCTAAATATCAGATGCTTACTTGGTTGATGTCTTCAGAGAATTATGGTCTTTGCAGAAATCCAGAGTAACTAAGTAAACAGGTTCAATATCAACGAAGAGCAAGTATTAGTCAGGTTATGTTCTGATTTGTGTTGGTCCCTGTCATGTGTTGATCATAGACCAGAGTGAGGTTTTGTTCGTATTCTCGGGAACAGAATTAAGACTCAAAACGGAGTCAAGCATCAAGTAACTTTATTTGCCCGGCAACAGGTTCGCAAATGCAAGAGAAAGAGAAAATAAAGGACGGAAAGAAAGAATTAGTTGCAATAGCTACCACCAGGGAGCTGCGGTGTCCCGACAGTCTGATTCGGTGGGAGAACGTTAGCCCGTTTCTTTCCCATTGCCAAACACCCGTCCACTTTCTTGCAAATCAGTCTGTAAGATTCTCTCTCGGCTTAGTAAATCTGACAAAATTGCGTGAAGCCACTGAGTAGTGTTACGCTCAGCAGTGAGCTGGCTTTGCAAGTTTCTTATCTGTTCTTGCAAGGACTCAATTGTCTCTTTATCTGCTGGTTTTTCCTCTTGAGCGGCAATTAGTGCTGCCCCCAACATGACACAGACCGTTGCCTTTCCTTTCCCCAATCGCAGTTTTCCTTCCTTTGCCAAAAGAGTGATCCGGTCCACCGCTGCCTGCCAGTCATGCCAATTCTTTTGAGCCCAAGCCATGCCAGGAAGAGAGGGTAGGGCTTTATAGCCCTTCAGGTTATTCGGCTTACTGTGCGTTCACATACCCAGTGTGGATCTTTACAACAAGATCCTCCGTCCTTTCTCTTCTGTCGGGCACTTCCCAAGGAAGAGGCTGCACTAAGGACCCTGGTGCTTTCTGGTTGGTTCAGTTTCGCAAGGGGATCCTGTCTGTGATGCCAATTTAGATGTCGCGGCCCGAAAGGAGCCGTTCAGGACAACCTTCCTCCCTGTGGGATCAATGACCAAGTTTGTGATCCCCCTGGACTGAATTAAGGTGAAACGACACCAGCCAACCAATTTAACAATTTAATAACACAAAATGCAAGGCATAAGGTTACATGACTCAACGTCAACTACTAAACAATTCAACTAAACAAACAAGTCCCGTGCAACACGTCTTTTACACTTTGACAGAGGCGGGGGCGGGGAGAGAGAGAGAGAGGCAGCAAAGAAGATATCACCACCCGTGGATCCAGCAGCGTCCCATCGGTCCTCTTGACGTTCCTTGGTGATGGGGGTCCCCCCTTTCGCTTCTGATGGTGTCATTTTTATACAGTCCAAGTCTCACAATCTCCGTATTCCAAGAAACTTCGCGCATATGCAGCAGGCTGATGCAACAGGCAACGGCACGTCTGCAGGCCTTGGTGTCTCCTCTCACCGTATCTCTGCTCTGCAGGAACCGGTCATTGCGCCTGCACCGTATCTCTGCTCTGCAGGATCTCGTTCTTCCCTGGGGTCCGCTCCGTACCAAGACATGTTCGAGCCATTGTACCAAGAGAGGTGTGGGTTCCTTGGAACCGCGAAATGTTTAAGACAGAAACCACGTATTGGTCCGCCACAATCCCTGAATTATAATTATCTTACATTGCAATTGAACTTAGAGGTTTTTTCTGTTAGCAGTAATACCAAACCCTATACAAAATATTGTTGAATAAATAATTTTGAAACCTAAAATGACTGGGAGATAGGAAATTAGAAGTTGTATAAACTTCATTTAAAAAATTGGAGACTAAAATTACGTGGCTTTACACAAAAAAAATCTGTGTCAGAATTGAATTCTGGACTCATATCTTCCAAGGCATTATCCCATGTGACCACCCTTCACCATTAATGTTACACAACTTGTTACTGGATTAATATTTTAATGCAGTTTACAAGTAGAAACTCAGGCTCTGCAGATTATTTAGTATTACACACTGTATTTTCACTTGAACACAGGAAAAAAAGACACAACAGCCATGAATACTGTTATTAGAGTTAGAATTATTCTAATGAAAACACAGAGAACAGAAAGACAGGAGGTTTTGTTCCCTCTATTTAGCTTTTGTTTTTCCCTGGAAAGTAGACACAATTATTTGCTGCGACACAATTTTAGAAGCAATTTAAATGCCTTCAAATGGGGAAAAAAATATTTAGGCTTTAGAGAAGCACAGTGCGAGAGCTAAATATCAGCAACATCAAACAAAGAGAAATGAAGCAACTGCAACAGGTACAGATCTAAGGTAGAGAAGTACATCAGGCTGCAGAACCTGAGATCAAATACTCACCATTTTCCTTTTACCCTGTGGGGTCGTTTCACTGATAAATAATTCACAGACTGCAGTGCAAAGTAGTTTGCATACTGACAAGATTAAAAAGAATGCTTTGTCTGGGTTAAATTTACAATCTGAAACCTTCCTTTAAAATGTCAAGCAGGTAATTAATTTAAGATGGTTTGCCAAGCAGAATCTCTGACCCTGTCAGAATAATTTCATTTCTTGAGGGTGAAGGGGATATTACGTTTATCTTTGTGGAGTCTCTGGTTTGTTTTCTTCCTCCCTTCTCCTCTATTCTTGCCGCTTATTACCTGTTTCATAACGTCACACTGAAGCAAAAATTAGCACCACAATCTTTTCCTTGTTAATTTGTGATGATAAAGCAACCATTGGCTGCAAATTGCCAATGAATAGGGAATAGAGTACAAGTCAGACCTCTTGACTTGAACAGAAGATGAGCATTTTCCACAGAGAGCTCTCCCTTGCCTGAGCCTTCAGACAAGCATTTTGAGTAACAGTGGGAAATGCATAAATTCAACACCATGAAGATTTGCTTTTGGCATAGCAAAACATCCTGTCCCACATATGCACAGTAGTGTGCTTTCTTATGAATGAATGACTAAATCCATGACAGTCAAGAGGATTTTTACATCTGCTCTTCAAGCCAGGTTTACTGGTGTAAAATTTTATTAGAAATTGTGTCACCTCAGCTAATCCGTGCACGCAGTGTGAAAGAGATTAAACAATGCAGTAACACTATTTGGAGGCTTAATTTTAAGTTTGTATGGTTAGGTGGGAGAAAGGGGGATTGGAAAACAGAAAAATGTTAAAAAAAGGAAATATAATTAATTTTCCTGAATGCATACTGAATTTTCTCTTAGAAACAGACTGTGACATTGTATACTAATTGGTTAAAACAAATGCCATTCCAAGCAACTGATCAAGACATGGTAAGGTGATCTTGATTTTCTCCAAGAGGAAGAGGTAACACCAAACTTGGCTTCTTCTGAAATTCAAGGAAAATGCAAATCAAACTTTAACAAATTGCAAATATAAATCCCAAGATGTATGGCTAAATTTTTGTGTAAATTCAAATTAGAGGTATGCTGAAGTACTTGAAATTGTTTGGACTGCTTAGAAATCCTCCATGCTGACTGAGTTTTTGAACTTCACTGTTATTTATCTTTCATATGGCTACCTGATATACACCTACTTTTTCTCTTCTAGATATTTCCTGTGTCCAAATAAGTCATGAATGAGCCTATTTATCAATGCCTTTCCTTCAGGAATCAGTGCAGAAACGTGAAAATAAAAGTGTTTTCTACATTCTGTACAGAAACTTTGAACTGGACAGCAAGAGTATGAAACTCTATATATTGGAAGGTGACAATTTTCTGTGGCATCTGAGAAGGGACATTGTGGCCATTCAAATACTGTTGTTCTCTCAGCTTGTCAATGGATGCCCCGCATGTCCCCTAACAACCTTGCATTGGCTCAGTGGGGCTATTCAGACTCTTCATCAATAAACAGAGATCACATCAGATTGAATGAAGGTAAAACTTGTTTAATTTTTCAATTATCTTTAATCCTCAGTTCACAAGTTGCACAGAAACACAAGAAAGTTTTTTTAAAATCTACATTGCAGGTATTTTAAGATGTTAAGTCTTTCACTGGCCAACATTTCTGCTGATCTTAGTCTCCTCCTGGAAAGCTCTCTTTAGTCATTAGCTTTCAGGAAGTAACTCAACCAAGTTTCCATTAGGCCAGATTTCATTCCTGTAGTTGAAAATGCAGTCATTTCCTTCCTGGCCAGACATTATCCATATGGGGAAAGAAAGGATGGAGCTGGACACAAGGCCAGAACATGATATGTTGATGAGAGTTTTTATTTGATTCCAGATGAGTGAAGACAAAAGTATCTGGAGCACCTTTTTCAGCCTGATTCATCTGAGTCTCCTTTATGTCCATCAACTGTGCATGTAAAATGTAGTCTAAAGACGGGAAAAGGATAAATAGTCATAGTGCTAACTCCCTAACAATGAGAATACTTATTGTTCCATTGAAATGCGTGGAGCTCTGCCTAGTGTTTCAATCTTTCTTGTTCCCTATTCAGTACGAAGTGATTTCTTCTTGTCTGGTGCTGTTATGCAGTCAGGTTGGCATAAAATAGCTTTCTGAGCCTTCTCTCCTTCAACTTACAAGATTGTTGAATGAAACAAAGCCGTGCATTTTTCACAACACTTTCAAAGTAAATGTATGTTTCACCATAGAGAAAGATGTGATTTCTCTTGATACTCCTTATACTTGGATAATCCCAAATTAGAAACATATCTGAATTACCTGTGACTATTTCATGTCAACTATGCTACATTTAGTCCTTGATTCAGTAAGATAAAAAAGCATAAATTTAGTTTCAATCCATGAATGATAGTTCCAGCATCAGTAGAAACCCTGGTGTATTCAAAGGCACTCATTTTAAGACAATTTTTAAAATAACCTGTTTATTGTGAGTGCCTCTCCCCAAAGATCTTCAGGATGAATCTGATGGTTTGCTATAAAAAGCGATCATTTTCCTTTCCATTAATGAGAATTCAAAAGATGGATGAACAGAAATTCACCTTATTCAGCGGCAGTCATGAAAGTGCTCACTTGTTTTCGAGACTCTGAGATTATGTCCCCTATTCCACAAATAACTACACTCCAGGCTACACATGCACTGCTTTGAAGGTAATCGAAGCTGTTTAATCTCCATTCCAATGACACAAACTTCTTGCCTTAACAAGTTACATTTGCAAATTACATTTTGTAATCTTAAATCTACAATATGAACAGCTTGAACAAGTACAATTTATAGTGGGTGTTTCCAGAAATCATAAACAAGTGATAGATAAAGAAAAAAATCTTTTTTGTTGTGTGAATGGCTATACTGAACATTTAAACTTATTCACAAGTAACTGGTGATAACTAGACCAGAAGACAAATGTAGTTAATCAAAAATCAAACTGCATACGTTGGTCTATTAGAATGTTTTGTGAATAGTATGAACATACATAGCCCACCCTGTAATTACTGTTCACAGAACATTTAGCATTCTCATGTAAAAGCAGCTGAATTATTTGTTATGTCAAAACATCTTGGATAAAATAAACCAGTTTTCCCCATAAGTGAAAATTTACGTATCCTATGAATTTTAATATGATGCCAAATATTCTGACAACAAATTATGAACAGAACTTCTATGATGTTAATAAAAGAACAGCTCCTGGAGGACTGGAAACTGAGAAATTGTATTTAAGATATGAAAGACAATAAATGTATTAATAGTATTATAAATATATTTTCAGGTTATTTCACTTCTTTAGTATGACTTTTCTAGTTTTCAGACTTTTAGACTTGTCTAAAAGTAGACTTGGAAATGCTTGGAAACTAACTTCTGGGAACTTTGTTGTGATCCATAGTTTTCTTATTGTGCAATTTCATTTGCAATACATCTTTTCAATAAGAATATCCAATAACATCCTTTCAATAAGGATATTCAGTAATGTCTCTTTTCTATAACAACAATGATTTTTATGTCTACACAACCACAACAGTGCCTTCACTACAAGCTTATCAGCAACATCAAACCAAGTTAAACACATTTCTTTTCATATAGAGCTTTGATCTAAGCAAATTCTGTGCTTAAAAACTATGTTGTCTTGGGGAAAGTTAACTGCATCAGAAAGAAGCTCCATTCTTCTTTCATCCTGCTGGTGCATTCAGAGTTGAGGGCAAAGAAGGGAAAAGACAGAGGGAAGCAAGTTTCAGCTTTCACAGTAACACCACAAGTCTCCTTTCTTTTCTTCAGGTATCTGAAAGCTGATGCTGAAGCTTTGTGAGGTTAATAATCTGTTTAAGGTTTGACACTTCAAATTAAATAATAAAATTACCAAATATTTTTATGGTATTTCAAGTGAGGAGGAGTTTTGCAAGACAGGTAACAGCACAATTGTCATCAATTACATTAACAGATTGGACAAATCACAAGGTAACGTTCTGTAGGAGCAACCGTGCACTGATATTTAAAGACATGCTGGATGACTAAATAGCTCCTTTTCATCCTTGTCTTCTCTGGACTTTATAGAAATTCATGCTATGCTTATATGTTTTGTGTTAGTAAAATTGTGTACATGTATTATTTCACATACTAAATTCATAAAATCTGGGGGGAAAAAAGAGATATCTAAATTCTACATAGTCTATGTATTTCCTCAGAGTTTGTATCCAATATATTCTTACAAAATTATCAGTTTTACCCTCCACATGTAAAGAGTTGCTCTCACTATATTTAGTTTGGACCACAGTACAAGTATAAAAAGATGTTTAAAGAATACCACAGAAGCTTTAGCAAAGCTCTTCAGTAAGAATGAAATAGAGAATTAAGGACAGTCACACTATTTTAAAATGTTTGATGTTACTCAGGAATCTTAAATGAGATTTTTCTGGGAAAAGAAGAAAAGAAAAAAGTTACTAATAAATACAAAATGGGACAATTTAGACAAGCCACTTTTGAGATCTGGTTTTTGAAATTTATTAGCACTTCAATGATGAAACAATGTCATTCATTCATATGCAAAAAAGTGACTCAAATATTCTCCTCTGTCCGAGTACCGTGCCAAATCTAGATGTAAAGAGCTGTTCTGTTACAAAAGAATGTCATGTATTGCTAAAGAACAGATTGTATCATAATTGACATATTTCTATATTTTTCTCCTTATATTCCTCTTTACTAATTGTCTCACACATTCTACAGATTTTCGCTTATTAATTATCACTTTTATAATATTTGAGCTGTCCAAATAATATGTAATATCCCACTTCCTCAATAAACTAGACCTTACTGAATAAAATATTCTTAGATTTGGACTATGTCTCACAGCTGGAGATATACTTCGGCCAAGGAAAGCAAAGAAAAAAATCCAGAGGTTTTCAAAAGTAGAAGTTAAAAATAAAACTCTTCTTCCAGCTTACGTAGACTCTCCCAGATAATTTTCATTTTACCAAAGAATGAGCAAATAGAAAACAAAAGAAGTAGACAGACATACAAAAAATAAAATTTAAGTTCATTAAAAGAATTGCGAGACTTCAGTTTTATGATCACCATCCTACTTTCACGAGCAAGCCAGAGGTAGAGTGGAGGAGTAACATCCTGAAGAGACACTGCCCTAGACTCTGCATAGGGAACTCTGTCTTCGGACAAGAGGGAATTCCTGCAGGAATGTTCCAGTACACAGCTTTTATAGTTTCTTTTTCTGCCAAAAACCACAAAAGCCTGTAAAAGAAGTTTATTAAGGCGAACAACTATACAGGGGAACATTTTGTGTAATTTGGACCTGGGCTGATTCTGGTGAGTTTGGCCAGGCTGACAAGCTAGTCCCTCTAGCCAGGAATGCCTTGTGCCTGCCCTGTCTTCTTGAGGTGCCTTTTTTTTCTTAACCAGTCCAGCTGGGCCATGTAGCATGCTATCCCCATGCTTATGTGGAAGAAGAATTAGCAGCTCGTTTGGATTTCCTGTCATTTTACTAGTTATCCTGGAGTAATGAATAGGTCAAATCCTTCTCTTCGGTGATGTCTTATCCAGCTAAACCCACATGGTTATCACTGGCTTCAGTGTACTAGCTTCAGTGTCTTCTACGCTGAGTGAAAGTGTCTTTGCTTCTAAAAATCATTGCAAGCCTTATCTCAAATACTGTGGAAACTGTTTCAAGGAATTTTTTCTTCTCTATACTTACAGTGCTCAATGTAACATCTTCCCCAATTTTTAGGAAGGCTTCCATTGATATTAGTGAGAGTAGGCTCAAACCTAAAGAACAATTGCACAACTGTTAGCTGAAATTTCCAATTTATTAAGGTAATACACTTTTTTTTTGAGTTGAGATTACAGACAATAAGTTTAACTGTCCTATTCCTGTTTTTTTGTTTTTTTTTTTTCCTGAGACAAGGTGAGGGTTTACTGGTTTTCATTACAGTGTTTTAAGTGGTGCAGCTGCTCTCCCACTATGAACTAGGCTGAAATAATTAAATTCTGTCACTGAGACCAATGAATGAGAGTCAATTAACAAGTGACCTTCTACTGCAGCTAAGATGGGTCACTGAATTTGAAGCAAAAATCTGCTGAGAAAATATAAGTGATAAACTTGTATTTAGCCACCTTAGCCCCCAACCACATAGTAAATAAACAATGCAATTCTTTTTCTTGGTCATTGAAATTTGGAGGAAACCATGAAAAACCTATTCTGCATCTTAATAGCAATAATGTCAGATTTAAAGTGAAAGGGAAAGCTGCAAACCAGCTTTTGGATCGGTGAAGAACAAACCTATTTCATTTGCTGCATTGCTTTGTTAAGCACTTGTAATTCTCAGAACAGACCTTCAGAAGGCATTTCTCTGGATTGTCACTAAATTCTGTCAGCTCCTGCAATGACAGAAGCCTCTGGTATTGTGAGTATGATTAGGTGCAGAGGAATCTAAGGAAACCATCAGCAACCACTCAGCTTTCTTCACGCCTTTGCAATGCTGCAGCTAGAGAGAAGTTAAATTCTGACAGCTGATTTCACAGAGTTTTACCCAAAGCAGGATATATCTCCCCTACTAGGGATATCAAATCCTTGACCTTTGCTTCTTTTACCTCCTTTATTTTTGATTTAAAAGATTAGAAACACTATAAAAAATACAATCTTCTCAAATACCTTGACAAATACATTGGAAAAATCATATAGAGGGAATAAAAGCATTCTGCTTCGCGCATAAATAGACAATCCACTATAAGGCAGATTATTTGGAAATCTCCAGCCCCTCACAACTGATCTTTTTATGGGGAGAGAGGTTCTTATATATGGCACAGTTTCAGCTTCCACATGAATACATTTTCTCCTGTTATTTATTATTATTGCATTATTATTGTTGTTGTTGTTGTTGTTATTTTCCGTCCTATGCCAGATACGCTCTTCAAATATTCCATCCATAAGAACTTTAGTATTTAGACAGCAGATGGTGATAACTGACTGTATCCAAGACTGCAGGCTAAAGATAACAGCCTTTTAGTTATGTCAATAGTATTTGCACTTGTCTTCAAAATCACGGAATAATGGCATATCTATAAATCTCCCGGGTTGCTTTGGAAAGCGAACTAGGATGTACTCTCGATATAAGCTTTAAACTGCATGCTATTCAGGGTGTGCTGTGAGTTGATTCCTAAGACAGAGCTGCACGTCTACATATTTC
This sequence comes from Phaethon lepturus, assembly GCF_000687285.1. NCBI lineage: Eukaryota > Metazoa > Chordata > Aves > Phaethontiformes > Phaethontidae > Phaethon > Phaethon lepturus. The sequence goes on along the minus strand of NW_010525435.1, from coordinate 25,889 downwards.
CATGGACTTGAGTCACAACTAGAGATCTGTATTTTAAAAAGCTTGGAGTTTTGATTTGGGGTGCAATAGCTTAAACTGCAACCATCTAGAATGCTGCCCTTGCATGGTACAGACAGTATTTTCCACCATATTTTCTACTGTCAGTCAATGACTTTTATATACATAGAGGCACATCACAACCAGCAATAGTTTATAGGACTTGCAAAATGAGGGTTGCAGAACTTCCTGCAGTCTTCAGCATGTCACAATTTAAATTGCTTTGTCATAAGAGAAGAAAAGCATTTCATGTATATGTATATGTATATGTATATGTATTTAAATTGCTTTGTCATAAGAGAAAGGTATAGGTATAGGTATAGGTATAGGTATAGGTATAGGTATATGTACCAATACAGTTTGTTTGCCCCAAAAGTCTTGAAATGATAGAGCACAACTCTGGAAAAGGAGCCTGGTCAATCAGGACCCTTTGTGATGTTTAACAGAATGTTATGGGATGGCAATGCAGAAACAGGGCTATAGTTGAAGCCTTAAGCATTTTATTAAACCACCCTGCACCCTCTGTCATCATCTATTCTGCTGAGTCTGCTCAATACATTGGTCTGAACCAGCTAAGGAATGATTAACCATAACTGTTATGAAGAAAGGCCTGCTTTGCTAGAAAGAAAGGCAGAAAGATCTAGAATAGGAGGTCAGTGCTGACACTGGTACCTTGGATTTAGCTTTTCAGGAAGAAATATAAAATAGAACTTCGGAATATCACTGACAGGATTGAGTGCCTTCTATTTTAGTCTCGGAATGTATTGCTGACTAAAGCTAGAACTGAAAAAAAATAAACTTATATAAAAAAGGGTTTTTGATAAAAAGTTTCACATCAAAACCTAATGCTTGTACCCTTAACAAAACATGTGAAAAGTGTCTTCCTTCACACTGTCAAATTATTAGCATCACCTTTTCCTGTCATCTGCAAGGTGCAATCTAAGAAGGGCTTTAGATTTTTAAATGTTTGATTCAAACTCATTTTTGCTCATTTTCTAATGACCATGTCATCCCCCTCTGTCACAGAAAACAAATGTTTACCTGAGGCAAGTCTGACAGTTGAATATGAACAAAAAGCAACTGGTAGTGATACTAGCCTTGGCCTACTCCTCCACTTTTGCCACTTTCTGAGGTAGCTCTCCTGATAAATAAACACATTTTCAGGAGAAATCCTGACATCTAGTCCAACCTCCCTGCAATGAGCAGGGACATCTTCAACTAGATCAGGTTGCTCAGAACCCCATCCAACCTGATGTGGAATGTTTCCAGGGATGGGGTATCTACTACCTCTCTGGGCAACCTCTTCCAGTGCTTCACCACCTTCATTATAAAAAATTTCTTCCTTATATCTAGTCTTTTAGTTTAAAACTATTACCTCTTGTCCTGCCGCAACAGGCCCTGCTAAAAAGTCTGTCCTCATCTTTCTTAGAAGCCCCCTCCTTCAGGTATTGGAAGGCTGCAATAAGATCTCCGTGGAGCCTTTTATTCTCCAGGCTGAACCCCAGCTCTCTCAGCCTGTTCTCATAGGAGAGGTGTTCCATCCCTCTGCTAATTTTTGTGGCTCTCCTCTTGACCCTCTCCAACAGGTTCATGTCTTTCCTGTGTTGAGGGCTCCAGCGCTGGACGCAGGACTCAGGTGGGGTCTCAGCAGAGTGTAGTAGAGGGGCAGAATCCTCTCCCTCAACCTGCTTTGACCAGGGGGTTGGACTGTGTGATCTCCAGAGGTCCCTTCCAGCTTCAGTTATTCTATTGTTCATTGGGAGAAAAAAGAATGTATGATGTGCTGGAGAAGTCTTAGATCTAAACTGAAAATCTCCTTCATGTTTTATTCACAAGTAGCATTCCTTATCAAGCTTTGAGGACCTTGGAGAACACTCAGGAAATTCAGCAGAGTCCAGGCTCACTGGGGAGTGATGACAGTGTGGGAAGAGAGCTGCTCTCAGCACCTCTAACACTGAGCAAGACTTCCACTTCTCTGACTCTGTCTCACTGTAAGCACTCCAGAACAAGGGCGTTCTCACTATATGTGGTGGGCTTGAATATGCTACTTTAGCACAAACAATACATAACACGTTTCAGTCCTCAAGGACATACAGAAGTCAGGCAGGCAAGTGTTTGTACCATTCTTTAGACCCATCCTGAGGAGATGTACTCATGTATGTTCCTCAGAACATGCTTTGGTTATAGGTGACATTACCCTTCAGTCACAAGAGTGACTTTAGGTTTTATCCACATACCCAAGCGGCTTTCCAGCAAGCTCATTTGGATATTGATAACAGTGTACCTGTGAAAATATGGGAATCAGAAGTCATTAAATATTTCTGGGATCCTCAGCACATGTTTGAACTGTTGGCTTGTGCTCGACTCCCATGGTAGGGGTTGGCTTCATGGCCTTGGCAGCACCAGCAACAGCTTCTGGAGCGACAGGTAGCCTGTCTCACAGGCAGAAGGAAGGTGTGAAGAATGCAGTCCCCAGTGCAAAGAGCTAATGCTGCTTCTCCCCAGCAGAAGTGGGGTTTACAGCCCTCTCAAGTCAAACTCCTTAAAGTGTGGGTTGCACTGTACTCCAGTCACCTGATGAGTGCCTGAAGCCTGCTCTTTCACACCTGGGTACACTGCAGACTTCTAGTCTGTTTGTCCCCACTTTCAACACTTAATATCTGCATGGTACCAACACTAAAAAAGTATTGTGCTTGCTATCAATGGCAAAGGATGAAATAGCTTCAAATAATTACAGAAAACTAAAATATCCATTACTATTTGGGTAAAATTTCAGTGAACATGAATTTCATATACTACTTATCCTTATAGCAAACAGGAGTCCTATTAACCCTCTGAGAATTTTTGTGTAACCTCCAGATGTAGTTATCATGGCTGATACCTGAATTTTCTTGGAGATCTGCTTTCGTAATTCAAAAGCACTGCCTTCAGCAGCACAGGGTACCTAGGCTTTAATGAGATAGCATGCCAGTGGTTAGAGAGAGACCTATTACTAGAGGAAGGGATATAAAACTAACATACTGTTTGTGGTTTGCAAAACCACAAAGGGAGCTGCTGCTGTAGGGATAGAAACAAGGACATCAAAACCAGCATGTAAGTTATAGTTTCATTTGTTACCCAGCCTTTTCTTTTGCTTTTATAGGTCATCATCACATTGGCTGCATTTTAAATATTACTGCTTTTCCTTTTCAAGTACTAACATAACATTAAATAAATACTGGCAAGATCTACATGGCACAGTTATTTCCCAGCATGATTTTCTGCAGCTCAGCAAGTAATTTCACCTGCTGAGGGAACTCAAGAAAGCAACCAGGCAATCTCAAAAGGCTACTAAATCAGTTTAAACAAAGTTGTATTTAGACTGGACCAGAGAATGGCCTCAAGCTCATAAGCATAGGAATTTGCAGCTTATACTTCTTAATAGCAAATTTAATATTAGCTAGGTTTGGCACAAATCACCAAATTCTTTTCAAGCCATTGTGGATTTTTGTTTGTTTGCTTGTTTTAGATGAGATACAAAGAGGTTGCAAGAATATTAATTTCCTGGGAAATCCTGTACAGAGAATATAAGACATAACATATTTCACGGGAACAATTTATGTTTGTTGATTCTTTCTTGGTGGTGCGTGGTGTTATCTTACTTTTTAAACATGTAGCTTGGAAACGGATAAAACACCTCTAAATTTCAAACAGTAAATAATAAAGAAAGAGTGGAATGGAATAGAATGGAATGGAATGGAATGGAATGGAATGGAATGGAATGGAATGGGATGGAATGGAATGGAATGGAATGGAATGGAATGGAATGGAATGGAATGGAATGGAATGGAATAAAGTAAAATAAAATAACCACAAAACCACCAGACTGGCACATTTTGCCAAGTTGTCCCTGATGTGTCTGAGCTGCCCGTTCCACTCCCTCTCTCCAGCGTGTCCTGGCTCCCACCCCGGTGCTGCTGGGGCCTGGGGGGGCACCGCCGCCCCTCGCCCCCGTCCGTCTGGAGTGGGGCTGGGGAGGGGGGGACCACAAGCAGCAACCACCGCGGAGGCTGCCCTCCGGCCACTGTTGAACAAGTTGGTGGCTTGCCATTTTATTACATCACTGTGCACTGAAACGGATCTTTCTGGGACCCTGGAAAAGCACAAACTGTTCCAAAAAAGGGATTTTATTCTCTGTGTGGGATTTTTCTGCATAGGTATGTTTTCAGCCTTGCAGAAGCAGCAATATAAACAGTGAGCTCTGAAAGACCAATCTGTGTCTTACAATAAAATCTCAACAGGCTCCAGCAATCATGTTTTGACAAAGTTAAAACACGGTTCCAGGCAAAAGCTTTTACTGAACATGCATTTTAAATATTTTCCTGACTGCAGGTGGGCAAAGGGTTTAGTACTTTTCAAGAACATGGTAAACTCTTCTTCAACAAATAACTGTGTGCGGTTTTTTAATAGTGACTTTCTGGAATTTGTTTATTTGAAGTGGATCAGAGATTTGGAAAACTAACCCCCGAGTGAGTAAAAAGGAGAAAGAAAGTGGCCAAGGAGGCATTAAAGTAAAGAGTTGATCAAAATGGCTCAGTAATTTACCACATAAAAATGTTTGTCCTGTTTGCATGTCAGGTGCATATTTGTCATTTTAGTTTATCTTTTTCTTTTGTAAGTGTGGAATGATATATGTCTTTATACTGATATGGTCTTGCCTTGATTTCCCGTGGTGCCTGGGCTTTGTTTTGTTTTTGTGATGAAGACTGGTGGCAAAGAGTCATTTGTAATTCCCTGATCCGTGACCCATGACTGACCAGTCTCAGTGCATGTTAAAGCAGAGATGGTTCTGCTCTAATTTATACCACTGGGCTAAGGCCTTTATCACACTGCTGTCACTCTTAAACAGTCACTCTGACCCATCACCACATGCTCCTTCTCTTTCTTTGTGCTGGGGGTAAGAAGATGAAATTGAACAAATTACAATTTTGGCACATCCACCAGATTTACTCCAAAGTTTCTATGCAAGGAAATATTCTCCAGGAAGGATCTTCAGACAATGTAATGTCACTTTAAACAGTGTTAAGTGGGATTACCAGAGCAGAAAATGTGCATATACTTTTTTTTTTGCATAATTATGTACGTACAGATAGACACATAGGCAGAAATTCTCTTCCAGTATTAAGGTCTACATGTCCAAAACTGAGTCTGAAACATTTAATTTGATGTTCAGTGCAAATAAAATGACATAAACTAGAAAAAAAATACACTACTTACATTGTCCTTTGGCTGGTGCTATATTTTTAAGTGCTTAAATCATCAGGGCAGCAAGGCATAAAGTTGATGATATAGTGCTGAAAAACCCGCAACTTTGTCAATATGAATCTACCCCAGCAAAGCAATATTTCTCAGACCTCTTAATGTAGGACTGTGAGTCAAAGTGACAATTGACAAATGTTCAATAAGAGGTCAAAAAACAACCATACAGACAGATTTGTTGAGGGCTTATGTTACCTATTTTTGATAAGTAAAACAATTGGCCTAAGTCATATCACCTGAGGCTCTACACATCTGAGTGAGGAGCAGTCATAGAATTGAAAAAGATTGTAATGATTTTTTTTTTTCCCTTTGTGCCCTTCCAGGAGAACTTGCTGCATAGTTTCAAAGGCAAATACAATATCAAAAGAAAGCTTCAAATAAAGGCTAAACGTCTGTTTGGTTTACGTAGGTTTAAACAAATTAATCCAAGAGCTAATATGATTGTGCAGTATATGCAGCTAGGTCACCCAGTTAATTAGTGTATCTTATCTAAGGGAAGAGGAGACAGCTTCTTAAACACAGGTTAAAATGACAGCATAAAACACAGTGAAACACAAAGCTATTTACATCAAGTGATTTGCAGGTGGATATAGGCAAAATGCTTTAAGAACGCCTCTTCTTTCCAAAGAATCTTTAAGACACAGGTACCTGTGGAGAAACTCCTTAATTTTCATCCTGTTTACATGCTGGGTCTTAATTTCACATTTACCTTGTCTGTGTTGGTAAGTTCTCCTCTCTTTTTCAAGAGGACATGCTTTTCCTTTATCTTAGAAACAGATCTTCCTTATTGCATTACATGCAGCCAAGGTCCTCAGAGGCACGTGATTTCTGTGGGAGTGAGGGAGCTGAATATCCCTCTGGTCTTGGACCCGGGGTATGCTGCTCACAGGAAAGAGGAATTTCGGGCAGTGATAACCTATGTGGGTCAGAGTTGTAGCTGCCACACTTCCCTGTGAAGGGAGGGAAATACTGGCTGAACCTCCTGGAAACCTGTCATCAAAACCCTTGTCCTCGTCCATGTTCCGCCAGAGGCCAGTTAGTGAGGGAAATATAAATCCCAGTTCCTACAAGTACAGAGCAGAGAACATTAACTGTGAGTATTCCCTACCCGTCCTAAATTCACGGTGACAGCGTTTACCCCTGCTTTTGCCCTCCATTCTGAATGAACACATCAGCCGAGGCAGAGGCCGGGAGCATCTCCTTGTCTTTCACTGACATCAAACAACAAGGAGCAAGAGGCTTTTGAGCTACACGTTCTTTGCCTCATCTGTCCTTCTTAGCTAAACATCCTTCTCTCAGTTACTCGAGAAAGAAAGGCAAAACAATGGATTTTCTGTGTCTCACAACAATAGAGGTGTAAATAGAGATAACCCCATCCCCAAAATTTTAATGCAAAGCTGATGCTGAAAGTTAAAACAATGCCAAAGGTAGTGGAGGAATGATAATATTAGCTGTCAGTGGCCTATGTAAGCATAAAACAGCATGAATTATTTTCATTCAAATATAGAAGACTATACCCTCTATATTCACCATACATATGGGACATGACAAGTCACTCCTTGCCTTTAATTTCCTAGTTTTATGTCCTCACTCTTGAGAATCATTATTTTCAAATGTACTTTCTGTACTGTTGAATCTTCACCTCAAAGTCTGCAACATATTTTTCTATACTAATTTGTACTAAAAAATTATTCCGGCTTTTTTTTTCAGACTAAATATATGCAGTATTTATTATATTAAAAAGACACTGCAAATGCAATGGTAAGATTACAGGAATGATGGATTTAAGGGAAAAAACGTATTCTTAAAGCACTCTCCCATCTTTGCCTCAAGGGGTAACAACATAGTTTAACTCTAGGGGCTTCAGACTGGGTAGGGAATGCAAAGCAGAGTAATGGAAGGACTGCAGTTATGCAAACTGAGCAGGATTTAATTGAATTCCTAACAGATGGGAAATAATTAAATCATTTATTATCACTTCACAATTAGTTAACTTACAGGTATACCTCAGACAATAAAAAGGTTTTATCCAACCTTCTGCTAGGGATTTAAAGTTTTTATCATCTCATCTTCTCCAGATCTGTTACTTCATGGCTCAGTTTAATCAACAACAAGCTCATCAACATGAAATGATCTCTCCGGTTATTTAAAAAACAAAAGTACAAGTACGAACAAACTGCTTGAGTGTCATTCTACATACAGACAGTACCTATCTTGCAGATGTTATCCATTCATACACAGGCTCTACTTTCATTTGACATTTTAAAATGTCTAGGTGACATGACTTAAATGTTTGTGGATCTTAGGCAAACTATTACAATACAAAAGAACTTGATTTTCAGGTGAGGAAATGGGTTGCCTTTGGAATAGTGGCAGTCCATTTCAGCCAACTGCATCTGTTATGATTTTTTACTGTCTTTCCTACATTGCCGAAAGGGTCAATTCACAGAAGAATTTGGGCACTGGACTGCTAAGCCTGGCAGGTTGCTCCCATTAGGCAGCGAAATGTCTGGTGGACTTGCCCTCGAGTCAGGCATTCAGGCTGTGCACAATATTGAGGAAGAGCTTGGCACATCATAGTGGGATGTAAAAGCCAGGACAATAATCCTTCAAAGTTATGGAAATGCCGAGGAAAGGCACATCATTGAAGTGTGGTGTGTTTCAAAGACACAAGCCTAGCTCCCTGATTCAGGGAGGCAAGCAGAGCTGTGTAGCATTCACAGATGGAAATGTACCCGTGAGGGAATGCATGCAACACTCATCTCAGATGCATGGCACCTGGATTCACCTTCCTCCTATGCCTGCAGGCATATAAACCTTCAGTGCAAATATTGAAACTGTGAAGTTGAAGTTTTCCAGACCTAGGCCCTCTCAGAGTCATCTTTTAATGTTGTTTGTTCTAATATATATATTGTTGTGCTAAGGACAGTGGACTGTAGTCAGTCTGGGAGGTGAGAGATGTAGGTTCAAAAACCCTCAGGCAGAGGAGAGAATTAAAACTAGCCTCCTAATTATGGGTATGCATCTTCTAACCCTTAGACAAGGGGGATCTGGTCAGCTCTCTCCTCAGAACTTAAGCAGTTGTAGATAAACTCAGAAGGTATCACTCAAGCATTTGAAAGATTAATTGGCGGTTGCAGAATCACAACATCGCTGAGGCTGGCAGGTATCTCTGGAGCCTGTGTAGTCCAAGCCCCCTGCTCAAGCGGGTTCAGCTACAGCAAGTTGCCCAGGATCGTGACCAGCTGAGTTTTGAGTATCTCTGAGGATGGATGGAGGTCCCACAATCTCCCTCAGCAACTTGTGCCAGTGCTCAGCCACCCTCAAGGTGAAAAAGTGTTTTCTTATATTCAGATGGAATGTCTTGTGTTTCAGCTTGTGCCTGTTGCCTCTTGCCCTGCACTCAGTTATCTAGTGAATTCAAGTCACTTCAGGGGTAGCTGGTAGCTAAGTGGGGGTTGGGTGGACCTGTATTCCCATCTTAGAATCTTCCTGTAAACTCTTCTTTAAAAGCAAGTATTCCTTGTAGCTCTCTGCACCCTCCAACAGAAAAGTGGCTTTCTGAAACAGCTGCACATCAAAACTGTCTCCAAGTCTTTTACTATCCTACATTTATGAAATCCCCAGAACACTTCATAGGCTCCAGTCTTTTTTGGGTTATAAATATCTCTGGGTTAAGGTTTTGTCTCTCATTTATATGAACCAGAATTTCAAACTTCTCTGTTTATAGATAGGCTATAACCAGCAATACGAACATTTCTTTAGAAGTAACTGACTTCAATTTAATCATAGCAATTATGTTAACTGTGGGTCTGACTGCCTATATGCAAAAAATGGTAATTTGATTTATGAAAAAAAGGTAAATTGCTAAAGGCTTTGGAAAAAATGTGATATGTTCCTTATACCATATTTCAGTCTCCTACATGGAAAAATAGACCAACTGTCTAGTAAGCTAATTGTCATACTTAACCTTATTGAGATCAGGGTTTTAACTCCTTCATTTAAATAGCTACAACTTGGAATTACAATTCTTCATGAAATCAGGCAGGTGAAACTATTGAAGTCTCTGTTATCACATGCACAAATCCATATCACCAAACAGATGCACAAAGTCTAGGGTAACACTTCAGTGCTTTCAAGCTGTATATTAATTATAATTTTGTTCAAAGACATTGTTGGTATTGTTTATTTCCTGTTGTTTTGAGGTTATTGTTATGAATATAATTTTCAACTAGGATAATTATGTTGGGGATTGTATTCTGTTACATAAGTACAGAACTGCAACTGTTACAGACCAAGCATTGTGGCCTGGAGGAATGGAGAGCTGGAGCTATTGTTCTTGATGGCTATTGTTAAGGTTTGTAACTGTGAGAGAAACAGGTTCAGGAAACAAGGAAACAAAGACACTGCGACACAGTCTGAGAAAGCGGTGTGATGCAAGTCTAAGAATAAATACATGTAAAAGCTTTTGTGTTAAACAATAACTGAAAAGATTTTGAAACTGTGGGGAAGGATACTCTTTCCTTGACTGTTTTCCTGATCCAGCCCGGTAGAACATTTTGTCTGTAATACATCAAAGAAACACTCAACTGCTTTGCCAATTTCTCCTGGTGGACATGAAATACAGTAACCCAATATTTAAGTGATTATGACAAAGAGCACACTGTACTATAAGAAAGGAAGCTTGTCTGTATCATGAATTGTCCAACACAGGTTCATGAAGCCAAACAACTTCATTTCCTGTTTGATGTTTAATTTGCATTTTAGTTTGGGTTTGTTTTTTGGGTTTGTTCCTTTATTTTTTCATCAGCAATTGATTTCATGCATCAGCTAGAGAGATATATATATACCGACACATCTCAGATCAGCTCTCTCAGACCTGTGACATCTACTTCAGAAATTTTAAAGCAATCACTTCAAAACATGTCTGCAAATGAATTTCAGCTACTATTCAGAATTCATTGACCTCATGGGAGCTTGTAAATCATGAATAATATAGGAATACAAACAGGCCATCCTGAAGCTAATTCAGCTGTTTACAAACGTGCAGTTCAGGTTGTTCACATCTCTCTAACCTCCTGCACCAGCGAACAGGAATAGAACGCTAAAGTGCCTGGAAACACTGATGATGAGGATCATCAGTCTTACCGTCTTGCACAAGCGCACTGTACAGCACATGATTACCAAGACCTCAAGATGAACCTGAGCCAAGACATTTTCCACTGGTCATGAGAGCCAGAGGCAGCCTTACTTTGACCATTTTATTAGCAAGGGCTGAAGTGTAGTCATTGACCACAATCTGTTATGCTCCTGATAGCAACAAAAACCAAGTCCAAAATAGAAAGAAGAGAATAGATCCAATTTTAAATATAACCAAAGTGTATCAGTAAATAAGAGAATGAAACTGCAACCATATGAGAAAATATCTTGCTGACCCCAAAATGCTTATCTATCTGAACAGACTCTGTAAAATAAGAAAACGTGATATTTGTCACTTGGAATTGCTGGGTTTTATTAGGTTTTCAGGAGAAACATCAAGTCTGTTGGTAGCCTTCCACCACCTCCTTATGCAGCAAAATAGCACCTCAGAGACAATATCTTCACAGATAAGCAGATTCCTGCTAAATGCCAGCCATAGGCTTCACCATGATCATGTTTTTGTATCTTTTTATAGTGTAAGGAAGGGTCTCTCTGGGAACAGAATAATTCAGACGAGATGCTGCTTCTTTTCCAGTTGCCAAGACTTTGCAAAATTAAACACATTTAGTACCTTTGGTAAAAACAGCTCAGAAAACATCTTGAAATCACTGTTTCCTTGCTGAGAATCAATACTAGTGTGTCTGTGTATTAATAAATACTGCAGTTTAGAACAACACTCCAAGTACTTCATCCATCTAAGCACAAAACAATAAATTAATTCATACATGTTTAATATTATTTGAATTAATTTTTCAACTCTCTAAACAACAAAGCCTCTTTCATAAATGAATAAAAGATAAATCTCCATGGAAAGTTTTCATTTTTGTTCTTAGAAGAATTTTAAGACATTTTTTTACTGTAGGAGCTATAAAGCTGAAGATCTTTTTAGAGTGCTTTTAACAGTAATGATAAAAACAATTTTTTAAGATGGATCTCAGACCTGAAGCTGTTTTAAAATCAGATTCATCTTCTGAATCTGAACTATCATGACACGTGTATTAAACTTCTCCAACTTGTAAAAGTACAAAGTTTAAAGAGGTATCAATGGGGATGGGAGTGCTTGTAAAATTTCTTAGCATTGTGAACCACGTTTCTACACCATCAAGCCAAGCCACTCATTAATCTAGATTTCATCATTTCTGAGCCTGATCAGTATTCAGATGATCAAACTCCAAGTAAGACAAGACTCAGAATCTCAAACAAGGAAAATAAAGCAAAACCCCACTCCCTTCTCTCCTCCACAATAATAAAACTCCAAAGAAAAAGAACTACTAAGCTAGGAGGAGGCTCTCGGTTCTCTCTCATGTTTTCATGAGAACCTAGAATCCTTTTTTTCTCCTAGACGAAGTTAACTCCCTAAACAATCAAAATCACCCATAAATTATCTGATGCTTTTTCAAATATGTTGTTAAACTCACTATTCCATTTAAATTCCTTGTGAGATTGTTGTAGTCCATAAATATTGCATAGAGGATATGATTTTTTCACCCCTTATTCATCTAGTTCAGTGTGCGTGTGATTTCAGTTTCACCCCATTAATAGATGGCCTTTTCTTTGGATGTTTTAATCTTATTCATCTTATCTTTTCTCAGATATTAGGGCAAAAAATCTATCTATTTGTCTATTTGTACAGATCACAAAGCACCGAGTAAATTTTAAACATTAATTTTGATTTTCATTTTTCTTCTAATCTTACTATTTTGTGTGATCATAATGTTGGCCATATTGAGGATCACATCAACACACTGATGAGTAGCTTTTGTTCTCTGTTCCCCAATGTGTTCACACCAAATAACCACAGCCTGTCATGTTGCCAGTCCCACAGCGAGTTTGAAACACCGCATCAACGCATCATCCTGTTCCAGGAAAAGGACGGGAGACAAAAATTGCATAATTATATTCACATTGGAAGGCTTTTCTCAGGGATGAAATACAGATCCTGTACATGGAAAATGTTCTGATCTCGGAAAAAAGCTATTTGCTCACAGAAAGTGACAGTTCACACAGCTTGCCTGTCCCAGTAGGACAGCCCTTTGTTTATTCAAGGCAGTCAGAGAAACTTGCTGGTGAGCAGATGAAGGGAGGAACTTTAAGCTACATATATACACATGATGAAAGGTTGAGCAGCAGGTGTTAGAGCAGGATAACATTAGCTTCATCACTGTGAAAGTTTGGTATGGCTGCTAATTGCGCAAAGGTTATATCCCTCACTTTCTGAGGGACTCCGGAAAACTTTCATAAGGTTAGGGGAGAAGGAAAGTGAAAGACAGATGCCCTAGTGACCTACTGGAATGAAATGTAGACTAGGGAGAAATAATTCTGTTATTATTGGGACAATAACAATTTTGTTGGTAGAAATAACTTTTTTGTCTACCTGTTTTGTGGTTTAGCCCCAGCCGGCAACTAAACACCACGCAGCCGCTCGCTCACTCCCCCACAGTGGGACGGGGGAGAGAATCGGAAGGGTAAAAGTGAGAAAACGCATGGGTTGAGATAAAGACAAAAGGTAAAGCAAAAGCTGCACCCGCAAGCAGAGCAAAACAAGGAATCCATTCACCGCTCCCCATGGGCAGGCAGGTGTTCAGCCATCTCCAGGGAAGCAGGGCTGCATCACGCGTAATGGTTTCTTGGGAAAACAGATGCCGTCCCTCCGAACCTGTCCCCCCACCTTCCTTCTTCTTCCCCCAGCTTTACATGCTGAGCATGACATCATATGGTATGGAATATCCCTTTGGCCAGTCTGGGTCAGCTGTCCCGGCTGTGTCCCCTCCCAGCTCCCCGTGCACCCCCAGCCTGCTCGCTGGCAGCCCAGCACGAGGCGCTGGACTGGCCTTGACTGCTCAGCAACAACTACAAACATTGGTGTATTATCAATATTTTTTTATCCCAAATCCAAAACAAAGCCTCACACCAGCTTCTATGAAGAAAATTACATTTATCCCAGCTGAAACCAGGACAACCTGACATAGCTGGAAAAAAATAGCCATTCTTTTCCTGTTTGGAGTCCAGACTTCATACTGTGATTTCATAGATTTAAAGTTTTTCTTTCTTATTCAGAGATAGCAGTTTATTTAACACCATTTTACCTCTGCCTTCAAACTATATTTCTGTATGTGAGGCCACCATGTATACAAAAGCTATGAATGATTAAGACTAATTACAACATAACGAAGTGACAGGTTAACTATAGTGTTTAGGTGCCTGGAAGAGGGCTTGAATGGCTCAGACTAAGCCTACTTTTAGTAGGCACATCTCTTGATCCAGTTATCCCTGTCTTCAGATCTGTTTCTTACTTCCCAAAGTAACAACAAATCTAGAAAAGGCCAAAAAGGAGACCAATTTGTTGCCAAGCTTATAATTCAGCCTGTCAGACATTTCAGCTATTAACACAGTGTTTAAAAGTGAAGCTGTAGCCCTATGTGATGTGATCTATTGGCTAAATAGGAGTTGTGACATTTTGCGAAAACCAAAAGAGGTAATTATGATGCTAAGAGCTTTTAGATTGGAAGCTGGAAGGCAATAATAAAACCAAAGAGAAAATGAATCATTACAGCCTCTATTGTTTAGCATGCAGGGAAAGACCACAGATTTTGCTTTTATTGGAAAAACTTTAGTTTTAGAACTTTCTTAAAAGCAGGATCAATTCTCCATTAAATGTGATCCATAGAAGTGTAGAGGCATTTCTTGGATTTCTTTTAATTATACATTTACAAACATAAGAAATTCTATGGGGAAGAATCTTGTTTTATTCCTTTTCCATGCCGGAACAAACAGAATATAAAGCTATCTGTAAAGACACACACAGATGCTATTTTTCTCATGTTTTCACCTCTCTATCCCAGAAAACCTTTCTTATTGTATTTAAGAATATTCTTGCATCGTAACATATTGTGAATGAAAAATCTACACCATCATTTGATGATTCATCTTTCTAGGAGGCTACCCATCATTAGTTTAGAAAAGAAAAAAAGAAAAAAATTATCTTTGGTTAATAAATAGCCATATTAGTCTGGCTGCAAGGCAGAGGTTTCATTCTCTCAGTCAATACATCATGGTACCCCTGGGGTTTTGCTTTAATCAGAGAATTTTATTTATGCAAGCAAGATTAACAGATCAGCCTTTGCAGAAGTGAGAAGAATTCTTTATTCATCCATGTTCCCTATTACAGGGATTCAATTCTAAACTATACAGTCAGCCACCTGTTAGCTAGCAGCACTCTGGAAGATTTTCTTCAGAAATTATGATTATTTTTATCTTTGGTCTGCTTCAACCTTCTCATGTACCATTCTGTATCACACGTGCGTTCCTGTCCTTGTGACATGGCCTGGAGCTGGCGTTCCTCAATATCTATGCATTACCAAAACAAACACGTACACCCCACTTACAGGTTACAAACTGTAAAACTATGAGTTGTGTTTCTTTGGGGGAGACAAAACATATGAGGTTCCTCTCCTCTTCCAGTAAATTTAATAAGAATCAAAATCAATATACAAATGAATTTTAAAAATAAATATGTTAGCTTATCTCTGGCTTATTTCACCTTGTGCTGGCTGGAAGCCTGAAAAATAAACAACCTGTGTTGCACAGAAAGGATGAGTCCTTAATCAATACAACAGAATATTTCCATAGCCTCTCAGTATGATAAAAATCAGGTAATTAATTATTTTGTCATAAGCTTGGTCTGTTGTAAGGGTGATTAAAATATTCCTGAAAAATTACTGTGTACTGATCAAGAATTGTATAATGTTTTTGCAAACTAAATAACAAAAATCACTGTTAAAATAATAAAACCCTGTCGCACAGACCCACAAAGGCAGAACACATCAGAGCTAAGGGGAATGTATTAATCAAAGAATAACAAAATGAAAAGTGCTCTTACTCTGCCTCTAACAAGCCCTTCTGTATGTGTACTGAAGCACATACTGTTAGTTATAATCTTTCAGCTGGAAGGGGGATTGTCCTTGCAATTATGTTACTAAGTCAGAATAGACATGGGACTGAAAAAATGCTCTTGGAAATGACAATGTTGTAAAATTCTATATTCTGTGAAAATTGCTCCATTAACTCCTTTGTTAACAGTCTGCTTCTGGTACTTCATTCAAAATCAACAGAACTTACGGATGCAGCTAAAACCGCAGACAGCAGACTAGAGTTGCCACGTGATAGGATAAAATGTTGGGTTGCCTAAGAGATACCTTCCAGAAAACCTTCAAAAAAGGATAAGAAAAAAGTGTAAGTTAATTTGAAGCTCTGGATTTGCTTCTCAGGATGTTGGAATTCAGATCCAGTTAATCATTTGTATTATGACGGTTGTCAGAACTGAAATGTAACTTTTAAGGACCAGGGCTTAAGACATTAGCATGAAAACCAGGAAATCTGAGTTGAGAAAGGACTGTGTATCATGGAAGAGAAAGTTGAGGTGGAAAGAAAGGTCAAAAATATGTTAAAAGTGTCTACAATAAAATTCTACCTACATGTATCATACCAGATAAAATCTCCAAAGATGGTATTATCTCACCCCAAGCATACAAAAGACACTTTTAAGAGGGTTCTGTCATGATCTCCTGTAGCCTAATGCGTGTAGATGAGCACTTGAAATGTAAGGACCTTGTGCTGCTATAGAAAAACATATATAACAAAGAGGAATTGGAAAGCTTTTTTAATGGGCAAGGGAGACTCCTGGAATGCACTGAGGATAAACTCTTAAGGTAGGTAATAGACAGTCCTACCAGAGGGGATGCCATACTGGACCTGTTGGTCACCAACACAAGTGAGCTTATTGGTGACATCAATATTGGAGGCAGCCTGGGCTGCAGTGATCATGCACAGGTGGAGTCCGCAGTCCTGAGGGATCTGGGACAGGCAAAGAGTAAAGACAGGACCCTGAATTTTAGGAAAGCAAACTTCTAACTCTTCAGGGAGTTAGTCAATAGAACACCCTGGGAAACTGCTCTTGGGGACAAGGGAGCAGAGTAGCACTGGCAGACCTTTAAGGATGTTTTCCACAAAGCACAAGAGCTCAAGATCCCCAGGTGTAAGAAATCAGGAAAGGAAGGCAAGAGCATGGCTGAGTCAAGACCTGCTGGTCAAACTAAAGGGCAAGAAGGAAATGCACAGGCAGGGGAAGCAGAGACAGGTATCCTGGGAAGAGTACAGCGACGCTGCTTGGTTGTGTAGGAATGAGGTCAGGAAGGCCAAGATGCGGCCGGAGCTGAACTTGGCAAGGGACACAAAG
>NW_010525435.1:7883-8279 GCF_000687285.1 Phaethon lepturus | reverse complement strand
GGGGTGATTCGAGACAGCCACCATGGCTTCACCAAGGGCAAGTCCTGCCTGACCAACCTAGTGGCCTTCTGTGATGGAGTGACAACATCAGTGGACCAGGTAAGAGCTATGGACGCCATCTATCTGGCTTCTGTACGGCCTTTGACATGGTCCCCCACAACATCTTTCTCTCTAAATTGGAAAGATACGGATTTGATGGGTGGATGAGGAATTGGTTGGATGGTCACATCCAGAGGGTAGTGGTCAATGGCTCAATGTCCAGATGGACGCTGGTTACGAGTGGTGTTCCTCAGGGGTCCAAACTGGGACCAGTACTGTTTAATATCTTCATCAGTGACATAGACAGTGGGATCGAGAGCACCCTCAGCAAGTTTGCAGATGACACCAAGGAGAGTG
>NW_010525435.1:0-7233 GCF_000687285.1 Phaethon lepturus | reverse complement strand
AGAGGGTCCAGAGGAGGGCCACCAAAATGCTCAGAAGGATGGAGCACCTCTCCTATGAGGACAGGCTGAGAGAGCTGGGGTTCAGCCTGGAGAAGAAAAGGCTCCAGGGAGACCTTATTCCAGTACCTAAAGGAGGGGGCTTCTAATAAAGGTGAGGACAGACTTTTTAGAAAGGCCTGTTGTGGCAGGACAAGAGGTAATGGTTTTGAACTAAAAGACTAGATATAAGGAAGAAATTTTTTACAATGAGGGTGGTGAAACACTGGCATATGTTGCCCAGAGAGGTGGTAGATGCCATATCCCTTGAAACATTCCACATCAGGTCGGATGAGGCTCTGAGCAACCTGATCTATCATAAAGGCTGAGAGAGTTGAGGTTCTGGAAAAGAGAAGGCTTCCAGGAGACCTTATTGCAGCCTTCCAGTACTTAAAGGAGGCTTCTAGGAAAGATGGAGACAGACTTTTTAGCTGTGCCTGTTGCAATAGGACAAGGGGTAATGTTTTTAAACTAGAGGGTAGATTTAGACTAGATATAAGAAAGAAATTTTTCACAGTGAAGGTGGTGAAACACCGGCACAGGTTGCCCAGAGAGGTAGTATATGCCCTATCCCTTGAAACATTCCATATCAGGTTGCATGAGGCTCTGAGCAACCTGATCTAGTTGAAGATGTCCTTGCTCATTGCAGGGGGGTTGGACTAGATGACCTTAAAAGATTCCTTCCAACCCAAGCTATTCTATGATTCTTCCTGTTCTTTAGGTCTGGTCTCACTTACCCAGTGCTCAGTTCCCTCCATATCAAGAGGAAACACCATGTGGTTTCTCCCTCAGGCAAAATCGGTACTAACCTTCATGACTTTGTTCCTTTCCCAATGAGGGCTTGACTGAACAGCCATGTGCCCCTGACAGATCACAGTCCCCACAGATGGTAACAGAGTTGTAAAATTTTAAAATTGCTGTTAGTGTGATTTCTTTCCTGTTCCTACATAAAGATGGTTACATCAAAGTACCAGTTCATTTTCACCACCCTTATTGAAGGATTTGATAGCAATTAGGGGTCTCCACTAGCAATGAAGAGACCCTCAAAAGAAGTAAGGTAGTGGGATTCTCCAACCCTCTTCCCAGCTTGCTTTTTGCCCTAGACACCTAATGAACTGTTCTGCTTTACCCTGTGACATGGACATGTGATAGTAATGCTCCTGACAGCAGAGGAGACATGAGGAAATTGCAGTCCAGAGATGTTCTGCTTTGTAGTTGCACACATTACCAGATTTTTGCACAGTCTGAGGGCTACAGAGGACTAACTGCAGATGAGAGTCAGGTACTCTCTTAGCTCTCAGAGAAGGACCTAAAGAGTGATCTTCCCAGGTCCTCTCTAGACCTCACAACACTATGTCCTCTTGAAAATCCTAAGGGATGCTAGTCTTCATTTAGCAGCCCTTGCTCTTTGCATCCATCCTGGCTAGCTCCAGAATCAGTGGTTAAGAGTGCATGCTAACGTATGGCCATCCACTCCTTCCAGTTTGCTCCATTTGTATGTCATGCATAGTCTCAGCATCGCAGGGGACAGTCAAGCTGTATTCTTGATTTTCAGATAATCAATTTTGAAATAAACAGTACATCATATATGTCCTGAAGAAAATTAAATTTAGTACCTACATACTGCACTTAAAATATTTGCCATACATTAATAATCCATGAGAATATATTCAAATCTATGTCAAATAATACTACGTTGTCTCAGAAATTATGTCTGGATACAGATACTACAAGGCGTTGAAATTTCAGAACCAAGAAAAATACACTGCTATCGTCTGAGGCATTGTAGTCTTGGCCCAAACTGAAGCACAAGCAGAACTCGGCTAAAGCCAAGACATCTGTATTCTGCAGCGTGCTTGCACAGAACTGGAGATGAAACTGCTGTATGTGTTTTTTATTTGGACTCTAAATCTTGCTAAATAGGACACAGTTACACAAATCCAATGCGGACATTCAGTCTCAGAACATATGTCTATTTATAAATAAATTACTCACACTGAAGGACTCCATATATTTTACTTTGATTTTCTTTTGGTTTGTCTAAATAATTAATTATGCTTCTCTTCATTACAGTTTTCTCACACGAACCATTTTATTTCTTCTCAAAATGTTTTCATACAAGAAATATATTTCATTGCCTTTCTAATTTAATTCCCCAAGCACTGTATTCTTTCTAAGTCATTTCTTATGTTTGTTCTTTCACAGCCTAAAAGGTTTTGCCTAAGTATGTTTTCCATTATTGTCGTGGTTTTTTTTTCTTGGCTCAAAGTATTAGAACCTAGGCAGGACCAATAAAAAATGGTTTGGACTCAAATTTGGGAGATAGTGAGTGATGGGTCACAGCTATGAATAGCAGACAAATAAGAAGGAAAATATTTTCTCACAAATGTATATATTTATATGCATACATAAAATTTATATGAGTCTTAAAGGCATAAACTTGCTTATCACTAAAAATCATCCCTATTAATAAATTAATATCCTAAACAGACAATAAATGAAATATGTTTCAAGTCTGTTGCTGTATCAACAAACTGCCAATGTTAGGATCTGTAGGAAGTTGCTTTACCTGAAAATTCTAAGTGGTGAATGGAAAAACTGTGACAATAAGAACCCAGCTGTCCCCCTAAGAAGTGTTATGTCAGTATTTGCCAGCATTTTATCACAGATAGACAAGGACTTTGGAGGGTTAAAAAGCACCATCTGTAACAGAAAATCTTTCATCTCCAGGAAAAATGCCCTTCAAAGCTCTGGAGGCCATCCAGAAAACTAACATCTGGAAAACAAAAGTAGTTTACCCGTTTAGTTCTGAGCTCATCAGTTTCATCTTTGTCTATACATGAGCTCATTCCTGGGTGAAATGCTGGAATTTTGTTGCTTGCTTCCTGGTTTCCTTATCACAGACGTCCTCATCAAACTCTAATGATAAAGGCAAAAGAAAAAGTTACTTCCATAACTCAGCAACAGTCTCTCTGCACCTTTACCAAACGAATGAGACCTGAGACAAGAACAAAGAAAGTAGCTATATAGGACTGTACAACTATACAACCACAAAAATATATGAGAACAAAACTACTTTAAAGCAAAAACAAGGCTATTCTTTCATTATTGTTTAGCACTTGAGGATGTTAAAACTAGTGATTCCTTGAAGACCATGAGAAGAGTCAGCTGCTCAGACACTTCCTTTGGGATACACAGTCACCCTCCTTTGTATGCCCTGAGTTTCTCAAACTGTTCAGCTGCTGCCTAATGTCCTTGGCTTCTGTCCTAGGTTTCCTGTGCTGCTTCTGACAAGTCTTTGCAACCTTGTCCAGCAGATGAAGGACAGGGGTGGATATCTAATCTGAGATATAGACTACTGCAATGTTTCAACATAGATATTGAATTAAAGTTGAAGTCCTGGTGTGGAGGATGAACATAAACTCAGATTCTGCTTCCTGCCTTTTCACTGAGAGCTCTGAGTTTCTGTTAAATCACCATTATGACTGATGTTACTGTGACTCTTCCAGAGAAGAGGGAAATGGAAAACTGCTAGATATTGGAAGAACAGGGGGAAGGGCTGAGCTGGAAAAGCTGTTCCAGGTTTCCTGAAAACCACCAAGATTTAGACTGTCATAAAAAGCTTGCCTCAGATAAGTCAGTCCAGCTCTAGGCAAGAGTCTGGGACCCTCCTCCTCATCCATGAAGAATGCCATAGAATCATAGAATAGTTTGGGTTGGAAGGAACCTTTAAAGGTCATCTAGTCCAACCCCCATAATGTCTCAGAGGGAGTTGGCCTCTGTGTTCAGCAGAGGCAGAAGTGCAAAATCAAGCTGACAACCATGTATTATTTTTACTGGGCAGCTTGCTAGTGCCTTGGGTCCCCAAATCCCTTTGGAGGATACTAATTGTTGCTACACAAAACTGGGCTTTGATACACTCAAGGCGCTCCTCATTTTTGGACATACTGAATTAAATTTTGCTTATGTTGTTAAGAAGCCTTGAGCAGGCCCTTCTATCAAGTGCTCCCATTCCTGGCTACCATCTGTTGTGACGTAAAATTATTTTCTCTCTATTCCATTGAAAACTGCTATATTTCTTGTACCTAACTACATTTCTCTTCACCAAGGGAAATAAGTATCTGGTCCAGAATTTGACTTTTGTTCTCCAGGAGGCTGAGCAGGGAATTCTGAGACATAGACCCGGTTCTCTGAGTAGTTTTCTACCATGCTCTGTACAGCAGCCATGCTTTGATAGATGTTACACTGCTATTTTTCCCTCACTGACACTCTACTGATCTTACAATTGAAAAAGATTGTCTTAGTGTGAGATCAGATTTTTGCCTTGTGTGTGTATGTATTGCAGCTGGCAGACCTCTCCTGAACCGAGGAAATTTACATCCAGTATCCCAAGAACAGTTTCATTTATGCAAGTACCTTACTCCATGGCTGCTTTCCCTGCCTTCAATGTGAACATGTATCTTTTTCTTCTCCCAAGTCAAGGGGTGATTTTGATGGTAGCAAGACTAGGATCTAAACCAGATTTAGTTAATTGCAATAAATGGTGTTCTGGAGTTTTCCTTTTTCTTTTTTTTTTCCTCTGCTTCATTTTTTTTAGTCTTGGATGACCTGTGTCATGCAAGAGAGATACTAAGAAGCTAACTCTCGCTTCTCTGCATTTCACTGAAGGCAGAGACAGATATTAAGAAACTGAAGACTACATTCGTTGTGTTTCCTATAATATTCTTTAATCCTTTGATATTTCTTCTTTTTTTCCTCCTTTATTTTATAATGTGACAGCCATGGCTTTGGTGGGAATATATTTTAAAAGAATGTCTGTAAAATGTCAGAGTAAAAATAATGAGAAAAACTTTCCAAACACTTCTAAGGAGCTGTGTTCTTTTGGATAACACTTACTGTCAATTTATGCTACGTCATTTGTGCTGAATCACTGTCTGCATTACTGTGCCAAAAGGAGGCAACATGTCTACCATTGCGAAGGAGACGTTTGGATGCTGATATTCCAACTGCCTACACACTCATCCAATATAAAAATCACACGTGTTCCGTGATTAAAGGTTATCCTTGAGAAAGTCAATTACATGCTACTGTTACAGTGAACAGTTGGCAATCTGAAAGCATAATATTAAAAAAAATATTACCCTAATCTGCTCTGGAAAATGGACCATAGTACAGAGTCAGAGAAATATGTTGAAACCTATTCAGATGGATTTAATTACAGTACTTAGTGCCTGGAGTCTCAAATTCAAGGAGAAACCTAGAAAATTTATCATAATTTAGGGTCATAATAAAATTTCACTCTGTTCATAACATCTACCTTACAGCTTCTGTATCGGGGAAATTATTGCCATTTCCAAAAGCCGCACACATTCCTTCACAAAACATTACTGACTTGCAGTATTCTTCAAATCCCATGCTTTTAAGTGGTTCTTTCCATTCAAGTCAGCGGGAAGTTACCTAGACAAGGACTGAATTAAAATACCAAAGTCACAAACTTCTCATCCTGAGTATTTCTGAATAGTACAGTCTTTTGAGAGACATCTGACTGTTAATTTATGTCTTCCTGGCCATGTCTACCTTTCCAGTAGCATAATGCAGCTTGATCACATCCCTTGTTGAAATGGGAGACAAGGTTCCCATTTACCTTAATATTACAGAATCGTATCCCTAACGAACTTAAACTAATGAAACACCAAAGCCAGAAATCTGCTTTACTCATGATTGCCACAGGTGTTTATCCAAATCCCTATCCATGGGGCCTGTAATATAAAAGGCGAGACGTTATGTAACACCAGACAACAACAAAAATATATAAAACTTCAAAAAAAGTCTATCTTGTACAATTATGAAAGGGCAAAGTATTTTGCCAAATTGTTCTCGGTTTGAGCAAGGTGACACTTACTGTAGACATTGTACCATCACATCCACTGCATGCAACATTAAGTACAGAATTATCTGGACATGCTATCAACAAAAAGATGGCTTTGCTAGTTTGCTATTACTAGTCTGAAAGAAACGTCTCATGTCCTGAAATTATCAAAGGGTTCTTTTGATGTTTCTGTGAGCCTAAGTGGCTGTTTGCACTAAAGGGTCTCTTCAGAGTGCCAGAGGCTCTGGGAACCATGAGCTTGGAGGTACATTTGCACAAGACAGGTCCAGCATTTCATGCTGATGCTGTATCACATCCTCAGGCAGAGCAGATTCACTCGGCAAGTGTCCTGGTTTCAGTCCCCCTGATGTGGGGCCTGATCTACTGCATGTGCAGCACTTGGTCTCTCTGCACGCAAGTGCTGAGCAGGTCAATCCAGTGCCAGGCAGATACTGCACTGGCTGTAGCACGGAAGTCAGGGCTTGGTCCTAGCAGTAAGATAGCGTTGTCTAGAAAACTTGGGAAGAGCAACACGAGTCAGTTTGAACTTTAGCTTATGGTGGGACAGACTTATGCCAGTTTGGAAAGCTCACCTAAACTCAGTTTATGAGCATCACCACAGCTCAAAAATGCATCCTAGCTAGAATCAGACAACAATTTATGTTGGAAGGGATCTCTGGAGGTCATCTGGTCCAGCTCCCTGCTCAAAGCTTCCACCTTCCACCCAAGCTTCAAAGTTATATCCAAATTCAAAGAGCTTTCCAGGCTAGTTATGTGTGGACAAGGAAGTGTGAGAGCATAACAGAGAGAGAATCCTAATTCAACTCAGTTGATTAAACACAAAATGTACAATGGTGTATGAGAGGCCTAGGGTACTATAACCTACCAGTCAGGGCTGTGTATGA
This sequence comes from Phaethon lepturus, assembly GCF_000687285.1. Lineage (NCBI taxonomy): Eukaryota > Metazoa > Chordata > Aves > Phaethontiformes > Phaethontidae > Phaethon > Phaethon lepturus. The sequence goes on along the minus strand of NW_010525435.1, from coordinate 423 downwards.
CTCAGGGGCCAGTTTTATGAGTGACATCGGATTGACTTTACAAGGGGAAAATAATCTGCTCTTGGTGTTGTGGTTTAGCCCCAGCTGGCAACTAAGCCCCACGCAGCCACTTGCACACTCTCCCTCCCCCAGTGGGATGGGGGAGAGAACTGGAAAAAAAACCCTCGTGGCTTGAGATAAAAACAATTTAATAGGACAGCAAGAGAGAAAGAAACAACAATGATAACAACAATAATAATAATACCAACAAAGGAACGTACAAGAACAAGTGATGCCCAATACAGCAATTGCTCACCACCCGGCGATCAATAGCCCATCCCCGAGCAGCGATTCCCGCCCCCCGGCCCACTCCAGTTTACGTACTGGGCATGACGTTGTATGGTAGGGAATGGCTCTTTGGCCAGCCCAGGTCAGCTGTCCTGG
>NW_010525434.1:44252-47812 GCF_000687285.1 Phaethon lepturus | reverse complement strand
AGCCACCAGTGAAATCCTCCTCCCTCCTCAGTGTTTTTTTCCACCCTATGACAAACTAAAACAGTTGTGCAAAATGCACTCCTGGTGCTACGATGACTGCAGATTCTGAAGTCTTGGGGGCTTTAGTGGGGCTGTTTGATTGTAACATCTGCCTTTCATGGCACACTAAAAACACAGGAGTGCCAGCAATGAATCGTGTCTGTAGAGTGATGCCTGTTGGGGCACAAATTGCCAAGCAGCACGTTACAGGCACAGGCACTGAGGATTTTGAAGAGTGAAGCTGCTTTAGCTTGCCTTTGGGTCTTGGGTTGTAGGTAGGTTTCCATCTGTCATCCCATGCCACATGCAGGTTCGTTGTTACAGCCCTCTGAGAAACATCATCTGTTGGGATGTGGTGGATTTGAGGATGTGGTAGGACAGTGGGACTGGGGGTTCGAAGGGCTGGAGGCCCCATTTAGCTACAGACAGCTTATACGTGAGCAGGCAGCAAAGCCCTCCCTTACACACGAGTGTCCCAAATACTTGGTACAGGGTAACTCATCTCTGCCTTCATCTTAAAAAGCCACCAACCCTTAAGTCTGGAGGTGGTTTAGCCTGGGGAGGCTTTCTCAGGTTTTTTCCCCTCTTTTGGCATGCTGAGATCAAGCAGGTCGTCATCTTGGAAAGGCAGCTTAAAAAAAAAATCTTTTTCATTTTTCTTCCAGGATTTCTATGCCTCCAGAGAAAGGGCCTCTTTGTGACTTCTGGTTGATTTAAAAGCTCTTCAACGGGATCCTGACTTTCACAATTACCTACTGTTCTGCCATAGCAGCTCTGTTGAACTCCTTGCTCTCTCCACATCTCCCCCTGGGGTATGTTCACCACTTGTTTGATTCAAGGATCTCTGTATTTCCCTCGCACATGATTTGCAAAATGCTGGACTGAAAGACACCTTGAATAGGACTATTGTACTCATGAGACTTCACTCAAAACATACAGTTTTGAAGGCTGGCATGAATTCAAAATGTGGTATATAGCATCAAATCATGGTTGAGTTCTTGGTAAGAAAGGTCTTCTCCAAGCCAAGGCTATTTATGTGGAAGAACGAACCCAAAGCAAAGCCAACTGTGGACTGATAGTCACTGGCTGGTTGTAGGTATAAGCAATACTCCAGATGCGTGTGCTCAGACCAGCTCAAACCTGTGCAAACATTGACCATTTCTTGTTTCCTCCTTCAAAAAGAAATGAAGACATGAAGTTTGGGTGAAATCTCTGTCCACCTCTCTGTTCTGGAAACTTTGAACCTGGTGGGCCACCAGCTTTCCAACAAAATATTGCAGACAAGGAAAAGGGCCTCAGAGATGACGGTGTCCTGGGACTTGGCCGGCACAGTAGCTGGTGGAGGACAGAAACTCACTTTGTCCCTCGGCTCACGTCCGCTCTAACGGGATTAACCACTGATGAAATTTCGTTCCTGCTGGTTTGAGTTAGTTATAAGCAGCTGTTGCTGCAGGGAGGGAAGCAACACTGGAGAAGTGGCATCTTGTGAAACGTGCAGAGGTATTAAATTCCTTTTTATCCTCCAAGTGGCAGGAGTCAATTTTTCTGTGTGGGGGTTTTTTGCTTTTAAAGGGGAAAGGGTGTGTTTTTCTCCCTTGGCAGCAGGGGTCTGGGGAGAGGGAGGCAGGCTCAAATCCGCGAGCAGAATTTAAATTATTAAGAAAAAAAAATTTCCAAATTTTGCCTGAAGCCAGGCAGGACCAAGGGAGATAATTCAGACCACTACCATTTCTCCTCAGAAGCCCTTTCTGCAAAGCTGCTTTCATTTCCACCTACTTTGGAGATATGAAAGCACCAGGAGGATATTTTCAGCCTAACATGAAAGCATCATTTTTTTTCAAGCAGAAAAAATTTATTTGATTGGGCTTTTTTTTTCTTTTTCTGTGTACCGCCCAAGGAACGTGCCGTCATTTCATGCCCATGCCAAACCTTCCTTATTTACATGTATTCCCTGGAGGGGATTCACTAATCCATTCCATTACTCAACACCTTGGCTCCTGCACAAAACAAGGTTGGGAGGACTAAAAATATGTAAGATTATACCAAATGGGGGCAGAGAAGTTGCTGTCAACTGAAGGTGACTTTGTTCTCCACTCTAAACTTGCTAAATAAATTAATGAATATTAATTTTGCTATTTTGAGTAGATCCCAGGAAGGATTCTTCCTAGATCTGGGAAGTTATGATCTGATCCAGCACTGCCGCAAATAAATGACCTATGCTTCAAAATGGATTGATTTTTTTCACTTGACCCTTTTCCTGCCTGGAGAGCATCCCACCAAGCCCTGAACTCTACTACCTCCTGGCAGAAAAAAATTCAATATGAGTTGTAATAAACACAATTATTTTTGGCTTCATTGTATTTCTAAGAGAGCCACAAAGAACGTAAGCTCAGGTATAAAACCCCAGGATATCAAGACAGATGAAACAGAAAAGTGCCGCATGTGGCAAATACAGTCTGACAGCTGCAAAATAAATAATTCCTGGCTATCAAGGAATCGGAGCAGAAATCAAGCTATAGCCATAATCCCTGGGTTGTAAAGAAAAAGACTTAAGAAGCTTGGGAAAGGATTTTATCACCACGTTGCACATTTTCCATCTTTGCTGTCAGATGAAGCGAACTGCTTCCCAGGGCATCCGGGGCTGAGATGATAACTTCTATGCAATTTCCCTGCCATGGCAGTAAGAGTTGTTCTGCATCTCCTCTTCTTCATCTGGCTGACACAACAAGAGACCGAGTGCCTTTAATTAACAAGGAGGGAATAGGATGAATTAAACCTTAAGGTCTGAGTCATTAACAATTGAAAGCATTTAGACAAGTCTTTTTCCCTGCAGTGCGGTGTTAATATTAATTATAATGATCAAGCGGGCAGATATTCCTCAGGATCCGTAGCAAGGTATTAAATATTGCAGGGGAATAAGTGTGTACTTTGAATCCACAAGAAAGGCTTAAAATTATGCTGGTCCCTTTAGGTCCTGGCACAAAGCATCCATGTGCGCGCTCCCAACCTTTGCCAACCCCTCTGGCTGCTGGGGAGGAGAAGTCCGGCCCCCACCGATCCCATGGCCAGCAAAACATACAGATATTGTGCTCTGTGATTGATCACCATGTCAACGATGGGAAATGCCTTCCTTCAGAAATTTGGTCAGCTTTATAGCTAGATGGCAAGGGATGGTGCGCACACAGGCGAGGTGTCAGAGGCGTGAGTTGGGTGAGCAAGGGATCATGATTTGCTGGTGTTCCCAGGGTACTGCGAAGCTCCTGTCTCAGCACTTCTCAACAGTCCTTGTCCTGGAGTCTAACACTGATGGAGCCAGGAGCTAAAACCTTTGCAGTTCGGAGATTTTGAGTGTTTGATCTGTGGGTCCCACCAGCAGAGGTTGAAAGGGAACCTGCTCACAACTTGTGGATTGTGTTCGTTACATCGGACCTGTGCTAACTCTTCACCGCATTACATGGCTGCAGGAGAAGGTGCATTTTGCCCAATGACTATGACTTCAATGAAGAGTGGTTGTTGCGAAG
>NW_010525434.1:27186-44221 GCF_000687285.1 Phaethon lepturus | reverse complement strand
ATTCCTGCTTTGTGTATCTTGCTCAAGTGTTCCAACATTAATCAGTCATCATTTCATGATTGGGAACAAGCTTTCGACAGTGATCAGCAGGGCCTTTGTGGTTCCTGGTGTAGCACAGGGAAGGATGGACTTCCTGGGATAACTGAATGTTCTCTCTAAAAGGTGTCCCTTGGACTGTGGCAACAGCATTGATTTCTTCTCTTTTCCTGCAGTACATGGTATGTCGTTGTGACTTTTCCTCTTCTATGCAGAAGAATGATGTTTTGTCCAAGTACCATTTTCACTGCAGCACCAGGTTTCTGCAACCACAGACTGCTGATGTTGTGGAGTATGCACCCAATATTTGGTTGCTTCATACCACCCTAGTGACAGCGGTGTCAGCAATGTGTGACAGAAATCTTCCTCTTCATGTTCAACCCTTCATGTGCTGGACCAAAGCTGGAGCTGAGCAGCTTCTTCTCCTGAGGTTTCTTCTCCATCCCTCTTCCTGATACCACCACCTCTTCCAGTATGAACACTGTTTCTCCATGAGACATAAGGTCAGACTAGCAGGCCTTCATGGATCATTTTTTTCCATCCCTTAGACAGAGATGCTACTTGCTGTTCTCCAGTCATACTCCATGCCTGTATTTGACTTTAATTCAATTTCACATGGTGCCTCGGATTTTGGGTGTTTCATTACTCAAGAACACGGTTATCTATCCCAAACAGAGATGACTTTTCACCCTCAGATTAGTAATTCCCATTTCATTACCCACATTTTCCCCAGGTTTCAGAGAGACAACACCGAGTGTTTATTTGGGCCATACATCCCTTCTTCATCTCCACTCGTGCTCTACCACTTATTTTCCCTATCCCCATATTCCTTATATTCCTAGTTACCTTTCCAAAGGTCTGATTTGTCCAGTGAAGTCTGGACCTGTCACCCAGGTACCCATTTTCTGAGATTTTCCAACATGCAGTAAAGCATTTTGAAAACCTATTTATGGTCTCACTGTCTTGAATTTCTCAGTGCTGCTCCTTAAGGAACTTCAGTTTGGGGTCCTGCTTTGCCTCCATCACCCAGCTTGATCTGAACTGACATATGCATTTTGATTCCAAGTTCATTTTCAATCACGGCCTCTAAAACCTCTTCTTTTTTTTCCAAAATAAAGTCCAAAATACCTTCACCTCTGTGACTTACTGTGATATTATGTGTCCTGCCTCATTACAAGTTACACCAGCATCTTTTCCTCAGCTGAAAATATCACCATCAAAGATCTGTATTGTTGGCTGGGTTATTGGTAAAAATGTCATGGTCCGAAAGAGCCCTTCATGAGGACCCAGACAGTCCTTGTGTTATGTCAGCATCAGCTCTACACTGACTTCAGCCAGGAAGCCAAGAAGCGAATCCATGACCCATCCCTTCCTGTTGTGTTGAGATTGGAGAATCATAGAATCATAGAACAGTTTGAGTTGGAAGGGACCTTTAAAGGTCATCTCGTCCAGCCCCCCTGCAATGAGCAGGGACATCTTCAACTAGATCTGGTTGCTCAGAGCCCCGTCCAACCTGACCTGGAATGTTTCCAGGGATGGGGCATCTACCACCTCTCTGGGCAACCTGGGCCAGTGTTTCACCATCCTCATCGTAAAAAATTTCTTCCATATGTCCAACATAAATCTACCTTCTTTTAGTTTAAAACCGTTACACAGAATCCCCTCCCTCGCCCTGCTGGCCATGCTGCTTTGAGTGCAGCCCAGGACACGGTTGTCTTCTGGGCTGTGAGCACACATTGCCGGCTCCTGTCCAGCTTTTCACCCACCAGTACTGCTGAGTCCTTCTCCATGGGGCTGCTCTCCATCCCTTCATCCCCAGCCTGTGCTGATACCAGGGATTGCCCCAATCCAGGGGCAGGACCCTGCACTTGGCCTTGTTGAACCTCATGAGGTTCACACAGGCCCATTCCTCGAGCTTGTCCAGGTCCCTCTGGATGGCATCCTGTCCCTCAGGCATGTCAACCCCCCCACTCAGCTTTGTGTCATCTGCAAGCTTGCTGAGGGTGCACTCGATCCCACTGTGTTGTTGATGAAGGTACTAAACAGTGCTGGTCCCAATATGGACCCCTGCGGGACAGCACTCGTCACCGATCTCCATCCGGACATTGAGCCATCATTTTTGGACTGGCAGCATCATGCAATGTTCCTGCACAAAGTGACATGCTCAGCTTGGCTTCCCAGCATTGCCTCCTCCTCTCACCCACCCACTCACCCACCCACCCACTCACACTCTATTTATTTAAGCCCCCAGAGAACAAAGCAGGAGAGGAAAAAATTATCTCTGAGGCAGTGTAGAAAAAGCAGAGCAATCCTGGCCAGAAAGTTTGCAGAGCCCAGAAAGGCCCATGGTTAGGACCGCATCGGAGGATGCATACTGCGTCTCTACCGCTTACCTCATCGAGGCAGAGCTATCCCGCTTCTCCCACTCACCAGCCCTCCTGCAGCCCGGCGGGGTCTGAAGCACAAAATGGCCTCCAACTTAAAAGGGAATTATTTATTTATCCTGCTGCAAGATGTTTTTAATTAAGGTTGCAGCCAGAACTCAGCCTGGTATTCATAACTGGCGTTAAGATGCCTAATTATCGATCCAAAAGCCTATGAAATTTGGATGGGCTGTTCTGCAAAGTGTTGCTGTTACTGTAATTAAATCAAGTAGGATAAAATTCCTGGAGTGATACCCTCACTCGAAAGGACTAAGTGATCCATTGACTCTCCAGTTGACCCTCATATTGCCTACAGAAACCAGGAAGGTCTTGAAGGTCTTAAGCCTCTGGCTCCTGGGGTCATGGGAACGTTCACTGCCATGAAAATAATGGCTGAATGTTCTTCAGGGAAAGGTGCAACAGCATCTCCAGGTCCAATGTGCACAAAGCAATGCAAAAAAGTCAAATTATTCCTGTGTCTGGGAGGGGTTGCACCTCTTTGGAGCCCGCCTCAGCTGTTTAGTGTATCTGACTCATGGCTTAACCCTCCAACACTGGTGCTATCGAACATCTTAAGAGTAGTGTGCAGTAATATAGTCAGTCCAAAAGATCTATTCTTGGCTTGAATATGGAGGGATGGGTATAATTCCAGCCCACCCTGGAGCACTTTTCATCAGGTGAAGTTTTCTTAATCTCAGAAGCCTCTTTTGCCATTTTGATATGCTTTAAAAAATATATATACTCTAAGCTGTTACAGAAATTTTTCATCTGTTTGAAAACCACAATAAGCAAATATTTTAGGAACAGTTGCTGTAAGAAAAAATAGCTGTGAAAAAAAGAAAAAAGCAAGGATTTTCTTCAGGGGAAAAAAACGCTTCTTCGCCTGAAGCCCATGGGTTTTGGCCTTTTTCCTAAGGAAGGGAAAAAAGACACGGTTCAGAAAAAGCTGAACGTTTGAAAGGTTGTGAAATGAGACGGCGTGAGCAGTAGCCTTGTGCTGACTCTTTTAAAGTCTCAGCTGACCTAATAGCTCTGTTTCTTTTCAGATACGAGACAGAGGAAACAATTTGTTCAAATGATTGCTTGGAGAAAGGCCACAGCAATTTGTATATGCTAATCAGGTTGTACCTGCCAATCGTATCTTATTTTCAGTAGTATCTGTGGTTTGCAAATGCAGAGAGTCAGGGCAGAGTACCTATTCATATACACAAGCCAAAATAGATGTATTTTCTCCGTTCAGAGGCATCACAAAAGCATCCTCCTTGCAATTATGAAACCCTTTGCTATTAGTAGTGATTCATGGACGCCAGACGGAATAAATATATAAATAGATAAAGCTGATCTCTAGGACATTCCTGAGTCATCTGGAACCAAACCTTTTCTTTCGGGGGACAGTATGACCCAGCTTTTCCCTTTGCTCGTTGTACCACTGTGAAAATAAGATGCGTATGTGTCTGTTTGCCGCAATCTGTAAAATAGCATTTGTAACGTTGCAAGGATACGCGTGGCCAGAATTAATATAAAGGCAGAACAGCTCGAATCTTCCAACTCAGCCCTACCTTTCTGGCTAATTTTGTATTTCATCTGAGTCATGTTAAATGGGCCCAATTTTTGATGGGGCTAAGTGCCAGCAGCTCCCACTGACGTTAATAGGCTCGGCAGATGCTTGACGCTTTAGAAACCCGGGCCCCGAGGTGTGACGCTGGGCAGAAGGGAGAGTTATTGCATCCTTCCGAGCCGTTGATGGCACCGGAGCAGATGCCGCGTAATTCAGCAGGGCATTGCTTTGCTAAAGGGTCCTGCAGCATGGCTGGGCAGGTGGGGTCCCCTTCACCGTGGTGGGACAAGGCTGCCGTGGCCTCGTGGGCACTTTCGTTGTGTCGGGCATGAATATCCATCAGCCACAAGAAATGTCCCACAGCCAGCTTGGAGCAACTGCAGTACAGGACAGATGCCTGTGCTTTGGCAGATGAAAAGCGATTTACGTAGGAGCACTGAGTCAAGGTCCAGATCTGGGGTGACCTGGGTAGCATAGTCCCTGTGGGGATGCAGAAGAGGGTCCTTGCTGCTCTGAGTATGGTTCAGAGCCCTGGCAACCCACGTCCAGGTGGCTTGGTGGTCCCAAAGCTGTTTACTTTCTGCATTTCCTTACTTCCCTCCCTTTTTGAAAGAGGGGAGTGCTGCCGAGGGTGAAGAGAGGAGGCTTAGAGAGATCAGTAGGATCTGCCTGGGACAACCATGCCTTATGTTTCACGGGCTTTTGAAGGGTGGCAGAGCCACATGTAGGGGTCTGTGAAGGTTTTCAGCCACGGCTGGAGGTTGATTTAATCTTTTCTGTTGCTGAGATGAGAAGTCGTGGTGACTCCAGGGTTCAGTGATGGACCAGCACCTAGAAGAAGGTGATCTGAGGGTCACCCAACCACTGTCTCCCCAAACCCAAGAGATGCACATTGCGTGTGACCGTGATGGGCAACAGCATGCAACTGTCCCAGCGGGACTGGTTTGGGAAACCTGCCAGCAAAGTCTTTACCTGGAGCAGTCTAGCTCTAGCCGAAATGACAAGGAAAACATTGGCAGCATGGGAAGCCTGGCCAAAAGCCTGGGAAGACCCCTCCGTTATCTTGCTAGTGGTTCTGCTTTCGTATGAGTAATCATCACGTGGGCTTTGCAAGTGGTGAAAATTAATTTACTCACCTATACCAGTTGTTGATTTTCTCTTGAGCTGAAGGAGCAAGAAGCCATGTATTTTTGGAGCTGCTTGAGCAAGATTTCAGCTGCTTATCTGTGTCTGAGAGCAGCTATTTATGAAATTTTTAAGCCCAAATTCTTACTTCAAGGTTTTGCACCTTTACAGAGTGTGGCCACAGGTTGTGGCCGAAACTGAACTCTTCTCTTTACTGGACTACAAAAAGCCAAGCTTTGGGGTTGAAATCTTAGCTAACAAACCAGACACAACAGCAAGTCAAGTTCATACTCCATATCAGAGGCCAGTCAGGTACATTTAGCATCTCCCTTAGCCTGGTCTTTTCCATCCAGGGATCTCAAAGCATATTGCAAAGAAAAGTTTTGCAAGCTCACTTGCAAGCTTGGCCATGGATGGTAGCCCCCCTTGATCAAGCACTAAGCCAATATTCAAGATCTTGCTGTGTCTTCTGGAGTGGGATGAATCAGCTACTAGAAGAGGTCTTTCTCCTCTGGGTCCTACTGAAGCTGACTCTCCTCCTGGCCTCTGGTTTCCCACCCGGAGCCCTCTCCTGCATGCACAGCTCCCTTCACAGCTGCACCCAGCCCAACTCCACCACCCTCCCTGCTCTCTGTCCTCTCCAATTGCTCCTCTCTGCTCGGTGGTCCCTGTTCCTTCAGCTGTCCTACCTCTCCATTCTCTGAGAGATGAGCTTTCACACCACATCCATCACAGCCTTATTTCTGCCGCAGACTTGTTTTTCTTTGTATGGACAATGTTGGCAATTGCTCATCCAACTCAACCAATGCCCAAGAAATGTCCCCTTTGTTTGTGGAAAATCACGAACAAGTGAGATGCATGGTTGCATTAAAATAACATCATGCATGAAAACTACTGGGTGAAACATTGTAAACTTGGAGTTTGTGGGAAGACAGATGAAGTTTAGGCTAGAAAAGATCGTTGTGGTGATATATAAAATGCTTCTCTGGTGCTAGCATGATTACGTCTCTTTAGTGGCTAGAAGTCTTCACCAGGGACCGCAGAGCTTGGCTAAAGGAGTATTGTTTGAATAGGACATTCATATGCAGCCACAGCTGGTACCTGGAATCCAAAATGTTTGAAATTATCTGCAGGGAGAGAAGAGGAGGTGCATGAAGTTGAGTATCCAGTTTAATCCTTAGTTGGAAAAAAAATATAGAAATCAGGGTCACTCAGCGCTCAGACCCAGACAGGTAGGCATCCAAAATGTGGACACAAAGGGCTGCCCTGTTAACCATACACACTCTTTTACCATGCCACAGCCTTGCCCCTCTCTGCGTTTACAAAGCCGTACAATGCTTTTCCGGAGACCTCGGTTCTCCTTCCATCTCATCGTTAACCAGCCGGCACCCAGACGAACCTCGGGCGGCAGATGCTTCCTGCCACTTCAGACATCTCTTGGCACTTTGCGGCGCTGCCCGTAGAGCTCTGCCCTTTCCGAGCACCTCTGCTGAGACAGGCTTGGCCCCCCAACGGGATATACACCGTTACTACCGCGGCTGGCTCTGACAAGAGACTTCTTGGGACTGTTTCGATGTCGTCGAGTGTGTTTTGTTGCAAGGAGGAGATGGGAGAGGAGTGGAGGAGGAAGATGTTTTGCCTCTCAAAGCATGAGTCGTATGAGCCCGTATGACCCAGCTTGCCTCTCCAGGCCTGTCTTTACCTGTCAGCTGGATTTTGCTTGTTACAGTGCAAAGTTGGCCTCTGAGGGTTTGGGTCTGCAAACAGAAATACAACAAAAACAACAACAGCGCAGCAACCCACATCTCAGACAACTAATGCTACAGGGAGGGAAGGTAAAAATAGGGGAGGGAATCTCTTTTTGCTTGTCTAGAAAGATTTATTTATAGCTCTGCCATGGCTGTGCAAGTACAAGGCTGTGTCTCCAGCCCAGCTAAGGAAGCTGAAAACAACTGGTAAGATGTTTCTTCATGTTTTGGGACTAACCACATCAGCTTTACCAAATATTCAAAGTCTCTATCCAACAGCAAGAGCTCAAGAACTGTGGCTTGCTCCACAGTTCATGTCTTCACCCCAATGTTCAAACACATTCTTGGACGTTGAAAACCAGCCTGTAATCCAACAAGGAGGGGCATCTTCGTGACTGCTTCCCACTTACGGAAGAAGTGTCTTAACAGTCCCCTGTTGCTGCATTTTGGCAATACTACTTGTCGGGTCTTGCACTGCCATGTGCTGGGGCATAGGATAAGGATGTGGTGGGGCAGGTGAGATTAATAGATGGACAAATAAATTTTTGCTTCCTTAACTTTGTTCCAGTTTGCCTTATTCTTCCTTAGGACACACTCAACTTAATTTGCCAAAGCTTGAAGTGTTTTTGAGGAAGGATTCCCCTATTCATACCACATGCTGATGTTCTTCCTCAATCATCCGCTGTTGGTCACTGCCAGATAGTGGATAATTCTGACTGACAGCATGGCCCGATTTGGCATTAGCATGGTTTTATCTTACAGTTTTGCACATCTTCAACAATTCATTTTGCATCTGTCACATGAGATCAAAAGGTTTCATAAGTTTGCAGTCACTGCAGTGCTCCCCAAAGAGGGACTGAGCCTAGACCTGCCCACTCCTCCCCAGGTATTTGTGTTAGAGATAATGCTCCCTGGTGAAGAACAGTTTGGTAGAGGCTGGTGATGGTGAGGTGTCATGTTCTCAGAGGAATTTGACCCATGTAAATGTTGGCATGCCATGGCCAAGGCCGTGAGCTGGTACAGGGAACCAGCTGGTACCCAGGGACAGACTGCGAGCATGGGTCCCGGAGGGAGCAGTCCATCATCTCCAGCACAGCAGGAGTGAGCACCTCCAGCAGATATTCACACCATCCTGGTAAACCCTGAGAAGAAAAGAGAATAGTCACCCTCCAGAGGGGTTTGTCTCCTTTGACCTGGGTGTCCTTCACCTCAAGCACCTACATTTAGGTTCCCTTCAAAAGATGCAGCCGTATCTAGTATGCCCCACTATGGCTCATTCTGCTGCAGGACCTTGTTTCTGTCTCCCAGCTAAGAATCCGTATTTCCAGCATGACTCCTGGCCCCTCTGTGCTGTTCTCCCACAGCACACAGCAAGTGATTTTCTCAAGTCCTCAAGGGACCCACCCAGAAATGCTGTGATATATGTTTGTTGGGATGGAGCCAAGAAAAAAAAAAAAAAACCTCTCTCAAGCAATTATGTCGAGGCACAGATTTATGGATTCATGTCTCCCACGCCCTGCCAATCACATCATGCTATCTCAAGTTCCTACAGAGTCTTACAGTCCCTAATCATAAAAATAAGCATGAAAGTTAGCTCCAATAGCAAGTAGTCACTGAGAGCGGGTTCAGCTCTCTAAACACAGAACCATGGGAAACGCTCTGGGTTATCCCAGCTGACTTCCAGCAACAACTCGATAAGGGTGAGAACTTCCCACAAATCCTCTGTGGAAGCTGACAGCCCCATACGCATGGCTCAGGTACCCCAGGTCATCTCAAATGGCATTATAACAGCTATATTCAGAGAACTAAATACCACTGTGGCTTTGTTTTCACCCCTTTCCTGTTGTTTTGTTTTTACAGAGACAGGACCAAACCACAGTCCTTCCCCAGCCTGGAGCCAGGGTTCCCACTTCTTCAACCTTTTTTCTTTCTTGGACAAGATCACACCAACCGGGCTCTTCAGCCATAAGACAACTACGATAGCAAATACTTCACTGGTTCTTAGGTTGAAAATACATCATTCTGTGTGCACCATGAAAAAATACCTGCTTTTCCTCCAGATTTCTGTTCGTGGATGGTTGGGTTTTTTTGTCAAAATAGATGAGGAATCTGGGTGAAGTGTTTCTGTGTTCCCAATGGGAATTACTGGAGGTCTGGGAAGCTGAGCTCAGTCTGCACCCTCTCCTCAGTAGAAGCATGACTGAAGTTTGTCTTTGGTCATTTTTTTCATGAAGCATGTGCAAAACAAACGTCTTGGAGATCAATTCCCTTCCATCAACTCTGGGGCTCAAGAGGTATTTGGGAACAGAGGCAGAGAGGTTGCTGCTGCAGGGCGGGATCCCTCTGCCCCATTGCAAGCATCTTCTGCACGGGTGTCTCCATTTCATATGGCCACCGCTGCCTCACTCCGCAGCCAACAAAGACAAATACGTATTTCCTGGGCACAGTAAGACACACATCTAGAATAAGTCCAACAAACTGTCCTTTCAGTGACTTTTTCACTCCACCAACCATAAAGGGAGCTCAGGGTCAGAAGCTCAAACAGGTACATCTGGCATTTAGTTTGTAGGACTCTATCTCACTTAAACAAGGCAAGTCCTACAAACATGCAGACACACACACAACACACTCATGGGAACCTCCTTCAGAGACAAGGCTGATACACATGGATGTTTCTGAGTGCTATTTTAGGGATTAATTACTTCATTAAGCAAGGGGAGGTTTAGGCTAGATATTAGGAAAAATTTCTTCACTGAGAGGGTGGTCAGGCATCGGAACAGGCTGCCCAGGGAGGTGATGGAGTCACCATCACTGGAAGTGTTCAAAAATGTGTGGACATGGCAATTCAGGACATGGTTTAGTGGGCATGGTGGTGTTGGGTTGATGGTTGGAGTTGATGATCTTAAAGGTCTTTTCCAACCCTAATGATTCTGTGATTCTGTGATTGTTTTACTCCTGGTCTTTTTCATCCCTTATGATGGACTCAGGACAAAGTTTGGAACAAATTCTTAATTATTGTTGTTTCCTCCAAGGTTTTGGATTGCCCTATTTCTCGTAACATTTCCAGTTATTCTGTACTCCAAGAGTTTACCTCAGTGACTCCCACTACACAGACTTAAAAACCACGGACCTACGGGGACAGCAGATTTGAGATCAGCCTATTCTGTGCAATTTTCAATGGTGAATCTAGCCAGAAAGCCGGGGAGAATGTGAAACAAGACCAAATACAGCAATGTAAAGGACTCGGCAGCCCCTGTTTGGATGTGATGGATGCTGTATTTGTACAGATCAATGATCCATTGCACTATATAACATCTTCATTACAAGCAATGCATAATTTTAAATGTAAACCCTCTTCCCTTTGGGTCTTCGTTATTCATGAAAATTCTTGACATAATATCAAAGCACAGCTTTCAGGTTCCCCCCCCGGCTTGGACATCCTTATCACACCAGCTCTGTGAAAACAACTTACCAGCTCATTTCTGGGTTGCACATAAAAGCAGCACAGTCCTTTGGACAGTATTTCTTAAGGAACAGTCAATCATCTTAACTACTACCACCTTCCTGAATAAAAGATTGTGCGCACTCTTGCTGCCATTTCAGTACGGCTGGTAAGGGAGAATCCTACAGCTCATCGTGTGAATATAACACACACTCCTGGTGAGAATATGGTTATTCCTTTTTACATTTCAAAAGGTAGCTATTGTGCAAAAATGCACCTTGAAGGCCCTTGCACCTTGTGCAAAAAAAAATGGGTTTTGCTTTATTTTTTTTTTCACAGCACCTCAGTGGATTTCATATAACAAACTGACGTCTCCGGATGGGTTTTGGGCATAATGCGGATGGGTTTTGGGCATAATGGGTTTTGCTGTTTGTTTTTTTTTCCTAGCAGGCCAAATCTTTGTTTTCAGTTCAGCCTGTGGTGCAGCTGATTCATCTCCCGGACTCTTCTTAAGAAGTGTCAATGGCACAAGCACATCATCTTTTGCAGGTGGAGACCTGAGATGCAGAAACTCCGGCCCAGATGTACTGAGGTTTTTTGACTGCCCAAGCCTAGCCTTTCTGCCACCTGGACTTGGTGACATGCATGCCTTGTGGTGGCTCAGAGGACAGTACCCGCATCTCCACCGTCTTAAGCACCGACCACATGGTCAAATTCAACACCACCTTACGGGCATTGCTATCTTTGCATTTGCATCGTACCAGCTTCTGTATTTTAGCTCCAGCCTGGACAAATACAGCATCCTCCCAATCCTTCATCTAGATTTCTGCCTCTGCGGGAGCCCTGAGCCCCTTTTTCTTACCCTCCACCAGCACCTTTGTGTTCCCGTCTTGTTAAGCTTCTTTTCCTGAACCCCAGCCTTCAGCCCGATTCTCAAGCTTTGTTTCGTCCTGAACTGGTCTTGGGAACAGCTATTAGAAAATAATAAAAGCTGGAAGCTGAAGCTGCAGAAAGGATTTGCCCTTGGAGGGGATTTCTGCAGCCACAGGAGGCAGAACTTAGCAGAGGTCCCATGAGAAACCCATCCTTGCAAGAAAGATCGTCAGAGTTTGTCTCTGCAGTCATCAGACTCCTCAGTGCTTAACTCCACCACCACACGCTGAGCTGCCGTTGGTCCCGGGGGGCCAGCACACTCCCAGAAAATGAAGACAAAGGGTCACAGGAAGATCTAAGTGGCTTTAAAAGCCCCAAGCTCTGTGCAGCACGCTGAATTTTTAATATCCAGTACGCGCTAGTCTCTGGGCTGCCCATGCCCATGTGCATGGGTCTTGCAGAGCAACAGCAAATGTTCTTTCAAGCCAAATTTGCTTCTCATGCCCCCAAGCCAGGGCGGTAAGAGAGCCCTCATGGTGTCCCCCTCTTCTCTCTATTAGAAACTAAGCTTTTACTGAGTGCAAGTACCTACAAGGACTTTGATGAAATTTATGGATGGAAAGAAATAAGGGAGGCTGTGAATTTATTGTGCTGCCTCTGTTCTGTTGTAATCGTGTGCAGCTTGGAAACACCGGGCAGAAGCTGGGGTAGTTACATCCATGCTGACACCTCCTGAGGTCCAACTCTGCCCTTACAGACAGTAGCCTCAGCATGTGCTGGTATCTTAGCTCATGGTTAATAATGGTTTGTCTTTATTCTTCGGGAAAAAGAGTAAAGGTTGCTTGGATTTCACTTGTTGGGAGGCTGGATGAGTGTGGGAAATAAAGGGACTTTGCATTTAGGTAAATGTAGTTTAATTGGTTTGCAGAACTGTAATTTTACTGCTATACTTTGGCTTTTAACTAGGCACTGACCCCTTCTTCCAACCCTGCCTGGCAGGGGTAGTAACACGTACAAACCAGGTGCCTGGGAGAGAGCACATGGGGAGAAAGGGTTATTTATAGTTGTTTTATGGACCACCGTCTGATGTCTTACAGACACCAATGAACTAGCAGTGCAAGGTAGGTAACACTCTGCTACAAGATCTCATGCTATCTTCTGGTATAAATGTTTATATCAAAGCTGTGCCTATAACCACACTTGAAAAAAAATAAAAGTTTATTTGTGATACTGAGGAACTGGTTCTTAAGAAGCACTTGGGATCTAAAGAAACATTTTGTTTTATTTTGTGTCTTGTAAAAGGGTATTTCGAGGATCTTTTAAAATAAAACTCAAGTTTAAGAAATTAAGTAACTTTTAAATGAGAAAATTGAAGCATTTTCAAGCAAGAGTGTTAAAACGTTTCAACTGTCAAAATGTTGCAGCTTTTGCAGGGTTCTCTCCAACTGAAGCTATGGGTGAATTAACAGTTATTTGTGAAACGTTTCTGACAACCAGATCAGCTCTTTTAGCAGTATCTCCTACTGCCTCTGACTCCAGAGGGAACAGGTCAGATTCGGCACCACCACGAAGCCGAGCTGCTACTCCGGCAATTGCAGCTGCATTTTGAGTGAGATGAGACAAGAGTTGACTCACGTCGTTCCTAGTTGGGACGTTTGCCCTCCTGTGCATTTATTTGTCAACTGTCCTGGAGAGTGAGTCTGCAACCAACAAACCTCTGTGCAAGTCACATCGCATGCTGAAGGAGCTGGTTTTGTGCGTATCACAGATGAAAAGGCAGAAAAATGTCAAAAAACCGGCAGAGTGGATGCTGATAGCAACCAGAGCTTGAGCTCTGGCTGTTCGTGCTGATGTGGACACCATGCTTAGCTCCAGCATTTAGGACAAGGGCTGAGTTTCGGTGCATTGCCATGGTCTATAGGGAGAGGTAGCTTTGATCGGGGCAGTTCATCCCATCCTACGGTAGGCAGGTAAAATGCAAGGGCTGAATCACCTCCAGGTACCAAGATCTCTCCACTGTCTACAGAAGGAGCATGGAAAGCTGGCTGAGGTAGAACCGTAGAATCATTTAGGTTGGAAAAGACCCTTAAGATCAAGCCCAACCGGTAACCTAACACTACCAAGTCAAGATGATGCATCTAACACTGAGATGGCTAAAATTAAGTGAGATGAGTCCCATTGCAAGGATTTACCGGCTCCCAGGACTGACCTGAGAACTGTCATTAGGCACTTCTCCCAAGTAACTAGTGATAGGACAAGAGGAAATGGCCTCAAGTTGCGCCAGGGGAGGTTTAGATTGGATATTAGGAAAAATTTCTTCACCAAGAGGGTGGTCAGGCATTGGAACAGGCTGCCCAGGGAGGTGGTGGAGTCACCATCTCTGGAAGTGTTCAAGAAACGTGTGGATGTGGCGCTTCAGGACATGGTTTATGGCACATGGTGGCGCTGGATTAATGGTTGGACTTGATGATCTTGAAGGGCCTTTCCAAGCTAGTGATTCTGTGATTCTGTGACATGAATTAACAGGACACCTAACCTGCAGCAGGCCTATACGCACCAACAGATGGACAACTTTAATCGGGTATAGGAGGTACTGTGCCTCACAGCCGTGGCAGTAGGACAGGCTCGTTTCATCTAATCAGCTAATTTCAGCATCACGGGGAGCAAAACCACATTTTTCCTTGGAGACTGGGTACGCATAAGCTTTCATACCGATGCTTGTTAAAACTTATGTTCTCCTCCCCATTGGCACATAACGTCAACAGCATCGCTGCAGATGTTAAATTGGGATAACCCACAGAAATTATCATGTGTTATCAGCTACTTCTAAGTAGGAACTGAACTGCCATATAGCGTCTTGGGATTGTTTGCAGGTCTGTAAAAGCCCACTGAAATCATAGTGCTGTGGTGTATGGTGCTGTCCACCTGTGGCCTGTGAAAAAAAAGGGAAAAATCCGGGCTATTCGGGCCAATCGGCCAACAAATAAAATGGAGAAAGCTGAAGGACCCACAGAAGAAGCACAGTCTTATTTGTATGTGGTAGGAAGTGGGAATGGCTGATACAGCACTGAGTGACATGGCCAGTGGATTTTGATGTGAGAAGACAGAGGGAATCCTTGGATAAAAAAATCATGAGGAACAGCAGCTAATGCAGCCCGGGAGGCCCTTTTTGTCTCCATCATTTCAATCTGAGTTCATCACTCACAGCTGGGCAGGTTGTATCCATCCACCTGCAGATGACCAGCATGCTCACTACAGCACCTGCAGTGGATTTCTCACCCTGTTTGCTCTCCTGACCCGCCAGATCCCAGCCACACACCCAGCCTTTAGAGTGATGGAGAAACAGGCTACTCTGCACGTGGCCAGGCAACATCTCCTGCTGCCTGGATGTCCCATGGTGTCCCATCCCACAGCCAGACATAATATGGCTTCAGCCCTCAGTGCCGAGGGGACAACACGGGCTTGGACCTCTGCTCCACCTCTTGCAGAGCTAGCAGGGACATGTCTTCACTTGACGGATTTTAAAAAGGAAACATTTGGCCCTCCCGATGCTTGGACCAAGGAGCCAAACCACCTCCAAAGCTCAGGAACAGAGGAGCTAAAATTCATAACTTCTGGATACCAAAAGCCACAAACTCAGCTGTTTGTCCTTCATTACAATCTCCCTCCCATCTATTATCTTTTTTCTTTTATCTATTATCCTTTCTCTTTTCCCTTTCCCCCATGCCCTCTTCCGTTGGTACCATTACCTTCTCCTACAGAGGTGCAAACCTCACACCAGGCAAACAACCTCAGTTTGGAGATCTGCTGTTTCTACTCCAAACCCCAACCTAGACCCAGAAGCCTGATTCCTTCCACAGCTGGTATAACAAAAGATAGTACCTCCGCCTGCAAACCTTGACCAGCAGAGAGAGATTTGAAGACGGGAGGAATCAGGGATTCTCCACCGTGCTCTCAAAATCAAGATGAAGCACTGAAATCCTCGTCCTCCTCCACCCCCAGATCTCAGCCTAACGCGCAAAGGGACATTTCAGGCCTGAACCCACCTCTGCGGGAGCAGACAGCGGCTGGGCACACGGGGCAAACACCAGTAGCTACTGCCACTTTTTTATGTCGCACCACGGTGGTTTTATTCGCACCATCTTCCCCAGCTGCGATCTCCCACCCAGCCTCTCCAGGGCTGCACGAGCCCAGAGCTGGACTTCTGCATGCCCAAGCCAGAGCATCATTTTCATGTTTAAAAATGACTTGATTACATTAAAAGACCCTTTGAGGATGGAGTCTCCCTGGGCAGGAGGGAGCCAAAACTCCCGGGTTTCGCTCTAATCAATCTGCAGTGCTAAATCAGGGCTTTCTAGCCTCTCGGAGAAATTTGTAGGCGAGGCACCGGAAAGGCTCCGGAGGCTGCCGTTGAATTTTGATGATGTTCATCCATTATGGATGAAGAGGTTTATGTAAGAGTCTTTCCCTGGCGTTCATCTGAGGCCAGGCTGTCCCGGGCTGCGGATGGCAATTCGCAGCACATCGGAAGGGAGAGCGGGGATGGGAGCAGGGAGCGGGGAGCCGGAGCTGGGATCACTGCTTTTCTTTGGACAACGGGGACCACTCGGCTTCCCCTCCAACAAAAAGGCTCCAGCATCTGACACAATCTTGTCCCCTCTGCAAGGTACATCCTTGCTGTGTGAAATACGCACAAAGCCTCTGTTTAGACATGAATCATGCTGTGTTTTTTTGGATGCAACCACACCTCCATCCGTTACCTTTGCACCTTGTGGAAAGAAGGATTTTCCACAGGATTTCCCTTCCACCCTCTTGGGCAATGCTCCGACCACGTTTTCCCCTGCGACAGCCGAGCCTTGCTCGCTCTCCTCTCTTTAAACAGCGAGGAGATTAATTAAGCCAGAGTTTGCTAATGCACTATTAGATCTGTCCACAGACGAGGCGGGAAAATGAACCCCAGCTAATTAGCAAAGGTATTATTAATAAGACAACCGGATCAGAACCCGCCTGGATGGATTATCACTGGCTGCCCCCAGCTCAGACCTAGAAAGCCTGTTAGAGTGTCTTCGGACATCTCCGCTGTTTTCTCGTCCTGACTCTGCAGCCATCATGGAGGATTTCCCTGTATCTGCTCATTCTCCTACAGGGAGACCAGGCGACTGAACGATGACTGTCTCCTGCGGACACCTCGCCTGCGCTTGCCGAGCCCGTGCCGCCTGGCTGCCGAAGAGGCCTGGGTGCCTCCACCCTTGCGGACAGGACACGGGAAGCCCCCAAAGCCCTAGCAGGACCTGCAGTGGGATGAGACGGGCCACAGTTGGCAGAGGATGCCACTTGTTTGCGGACCTGCCCACGGATGTTGTGGTGGGGTGACCTTGGCTGGACGCCCGGGGCCACCAAGCCGCTCTGTCCCTCCCCTCCTCAGCAGGACACGGGGGAGAAATTAGGATGGAAAAAAACAACATGGGTCAAGATAAAGGCAGCTTAATAAGCAGAAAGCAAAGGCCGCACACAGAAGCAAAGGAAAACAAAAGATTTACTCTGTAGTTCCCATCAGCAGGCGATGTTCAGCCGCCTCCCGGGAAGCGGGGCTTCAGTACACGTGGTGGTTGCTCCAGAAGACAAACATCAGAAAACAAATGTCCCCCACTCCTCCTCCTTTCTGTCAGTATTTATTGCTGAGCGGACGTCATATGGTATGGAATACCCCCTTGGCCGGTTTGGGTTAGCTGTCCTGGCTGTGTCCCCTCCCACGGCCTTGCTCACCCCCAGCCTACTGGTGAGGGGGGAAATGTTGGAGAGACAGCCTGGGTGCTGAGCGAGCGCTGCC
>NW_010525434.1:22778-27167 GCF_000687285.1 Phaethon lepturus | reverse complement strand
CCAATGTCTGGCCCCCCCCCAGCCTCGCGGGTGGGGGGAATGTTGGAGAGACAGCCCGGATGCTGTGGAGCACTGCCCGGCAGCAGCCAAAACATCGGTGTGTTATCACCACCGTTCAGCCACCCGTACGCAGCACAGCACTAGGAGAGCTGCTACGGGGAAAATTAACTCCATCTCATCCAGACCCAATACAGATGCGGGCCAGCAAAGCCCTTTGCCTTGTGTGTAGTCAACAGGCCTCCAAAATCAACAGGACGTTTCTTCATCCTTAACAAAGCCAACACAAACACACATGACAGGGGTGTTACCGCAAGATGTCCTTTCCAGGAGCCTCAGTCTTACCAAACATCTGAACCGAATCATAGAATCTTTGGGTTGGAAGGGATCTTTTAAGGCCATCTAGTCCAACCCCCCTGCCGTGAGCAGGGTCATCCTCAACCAGAGCAGGGTGCTCAGAGCCCCGTCCAGCCTGGCCTGGGATGTCTCCAGGGATGGGGCATTGACCACCTCTCTGGGCAAAGATTATCCAGATCTTTTCACTCTCCCAGTTCTCAGTAAAACCCTGTGTCCAGCCTCCTTTCCTGTAACACCTCTCCCACCCAGGAACAAGCCCCTTCCAGTCCCATATAGGCCCTGTAAAGCCCATTTCCATGGGCAGAGGCATCACTCCAGGTGCAGGTGCCCCTCAGTGAGTAGAGGACACTGTGCTCCCCATCCTATGCTCCCTCTCTGCTCTCTCACATCACCAAACATGTTTGTGACTTTGCTCAGCACTGCTACAGACTGAAGTGACATCTTCACTGAGCTCATCTGCGTCAGCAGCTGCATCTTTGCCCTCCTTTTCCCCCTCAGAGGTCTCACTCGTTTCAGAAGTCCTCTGTGGGCACAAAGCGCGTCAATTCAACCTGCATTGCCTTCCGCTCGATTTGAGGCTCCCCCCACACCTGCCCCCCACACATGGGTCTCCCCAAAATACACGGGACTCACTGGAGCAAGGGCAAAGCAGAAACATGGCAGAACAGTTCCTGCGCTTTCCAGGATTTTCTCACCTTCCTCACAAATTCCCCTAAGTGACCTTGAAATATCACGTTGCCCTCACAAGACTGCAGATGAAAAAAACTGAGCATAAACCTGCTGCCTAGGGAGAATGTAGCTGCTCATTTCTCGTCCTTGCTTGCTCCTCCCATGAGTTTTATTGTCTTTGCTCCGGGATTTCCTGTATTTTCCTGTATACAGGAATTTCCTGTAAAAAGCTATAGGTTTGTCCATGCCGTCTTCAGATTCCAGGACAGCCTGTTTATAACCACTTCCCATTGGGTCATCCAAAAATTCGGCTCTGGTTTCAGCCCCACCAGCTAAGCTGAGTTTGACACCCGCTATGCCTCAGCATCCCCTTACCACCACCGAACAGGCAAACCTGGCGTGTAACGCGAGGAGAGCCTTTTGCTGTCTTCCTCTAAAAAGCATCCCGAAGGCGTGATGATTTATTGACCCCGAGGGAATCACATTCCGGGGGAGCAGCTCCCCGCTCATCAGCTATACCAGTGCCAGTGGAGCGAACTGCCGAAGGGACGGGACTTAACCCCTGCATCCAGGGTGCAAGAGTGGGAAAACGGGCAGCAGCAATCTCTGCAAGTCCTCGCTCCTGGCTTTTGCTCTACCTGAGCATCTGCTCGTCTTCCTCCCATAACGGTGTAAGGACCAGCCTGAGATGGGAGGGGAGTTTCCTTAAGTCCCGTTCCAGGTAGGTCTAACTCATATCAGGTAAGAAAGCAGGTGGGGAGCTTTGGGATGAGCTGCGAGACATGGGATGGGTGGAGGCAGGCTAAGTTGGTGATAGAAACGCCAGCAAAAGAAACGTTCCCGGAGATGCCCTCCTTCCCCTCTGGACAAGCGGGTGGCATGTCCTCCTCGCTGTCCCCACTGCCCTGCACAGAGCAGAGCAGGGACTCTGCAGGTGGAGGGGGAAGACAACAACAAGGATACACGGCCTCTGCCAGCAGCATCCCCAGCTCTTGGAGGTCGGCATCCCCCCCACATTTGCCACCAGGACCATTCCCATGAGTCCTCTCTTAGCCCTTCATTCCCAGTTAGCTCCAGCAGCCAAAACAGCAGCTCTTTGAGAAAAAAAAAATGAAGAATCCTTTAAAGAATTTAAAGAAAAAAAAAAATAGAGCATTAAGGTTTCAAGTGTGAGAAACCAGGGACCCAAGTGACCAAGGCCCAGGTGTAATTTAGGCCACTGATTAGCATGTTTGATGAAGGGGGTTTAAGTACAGTCGGGTCTCCCCAGCACAAAGCCGTGCATTGCTAGAAGGGGGCAGCTGGGAAGAGAGGCAGGTAGTTTTTTTCCCCTTCATGAAGCTAGCAAGTCTCCTCTCCCACAGCAATTGTTTGCCTCAGATGCCTAAAAATATAACGCTCTGGGATTTGAAAAACTTTTCTTTTTTAAAGCAACGCAAACACTTTGAACTAACACTGCTCTTTCAGCATGAAGCAAGTCAGAGCTTGCATGGATTTCGTCTCAGTTCAGTCCCAAAGCCTGCCCAAGGCCCTGTTTCAGTTTAATTTTAGTCTGCTGTGGGTTGTTTTAGGCCTTCCCATCACTTCAGAGGTGTTAACTCCGGGCTTTTGTTAACCTCGGCTTTGCCGCAGTCGCATCCCGGCTGCAGGTGACGGAGGGAAGGGAAGGCAGCAGAACCCCTCGTTAATTCAGCACGACACCTCGCCGCACTCAGGCGCTGCAGAGTCTGTCCCAGCTTGTCACACGACCGAAAACATCCCGGCGGCAGCAGCCGCGGCGCTCGTCCTTAGCTCCAGGCGTGCCTCCAGCCCAGCCGGGTCTGCGGCTTCTCCGCGATGCCGGCGGAGGCTGCCTCCTGCAGGCAGAGCACCGGGGAGGCGGGCTGGGGGCTAAGAGCAGGGCTGGGAGCACAGTGTGGTCATAGATCCTTTTTTGTTATTATTATTTAATTTTTTTTCCAGGTTCCTAAGGAAACAAGGGCTGTGTCTGTGCCTGCTGCTCCCCTCCTGCTCACCCCTCTCCTCTGCTTTTATGTTTACAAGCTGTTGACCAGTTTCAATGGAGAGGAGTGAAAATACCCTGGCTGGGAGCAAAGGGATGCTCTTTTGGAGACCAGAGCCCTTCCAGGCACCACCACTCACAGGAGAGAGTCATCACGAGCCAGACTCCAGCTTGTGAAGAACATTCATGTTTCTCATAT
Source organism: Phaethon lepturus (assembly GCF_000687285.1). Taxonomy (NCBI): domain Eukaryota; kingdom Metazoa; phylum Chordata; class Aves; order Phaethontiformes; family Phaethontidae; genus Phaethon; species Phaethon lepturus. Next base: position 23,943 of record NW_010525434.1, on the reverse strand, counting down.
TCCCCAGGGCCAAATTTACTTTTTCCTCCTAAAAAGCCTCCTTAGAAGGCATAGAACCATAGAATTTTGGGTTGGAAGGGATCCCTAAGCGCCATCTAGTCCCACCCCCTGCAGTGCGCAGGGACATCCCCAACTGGATCAGGTTGCTCAGAGCCCTGTCCAGCCTGACCTGGGATGTTCCCAGGGATGGGGCATCGACCACCTCTCTGGGCAACCTGGGCCAGGGGTTCACCACCCTCATTGGGAAACGTTTCTTCCCTAGATCTAGTCTAAATCTGCCCTTTTAGTTTAAAACCATCACCCCTTGTCCTGTCACTACACGTCCTGCTAAAAAGTCCATCCCCACCTCTCTCCTCAGCCCCTCTCAGCCCTGGCAGCTGCAGTAAGGTCTCCCTGGAGACACCCTTCCTCTGCATCGACGGGTACCGCATGTCCCCAGCCCCTGTGTCACTGAGGAGGGAAGGGTGGCTTACAGGTTTGTTTTTCTCTGTTGTTTGCAAAAGGTTTGGAGATCCCAAATCTTCGGATGTGTGAGTCATTCCCAGTGCCTAACCCACCCGTGTCATTTTATAAGCCCTTCCTTCGGAGTCTTTCCGGCTGTTTGGCTTTTAGCTACCGACCCGACGCTCCCAGGCATGTGCTTTGCAATCTGCGGGAGGAAATGCTTTCTCAGATCCTCCCGGGTTTGCCCTGAACTCCCCAAGAAACAGGGAAAGGGATAAAACAGGGCGTTTCCTGCCGACGGATGGGATTTGACCTGGCACTAAACCCATCGCCTGCAGAACACTCGCTGGAGAGAAAAGAAAGGATGGAGAGGAAATGCACAAGTCCTCTTCTATTCCCTGTGCCCAGGCTCCCAACGATGAAACGCGGCGCCAATGAATTATACAAATGCTTTTGCAATTAGAAGGAGCTACAGTCAGTCCTTCCGCAGCCAAAACCAGCTCCGTGCACCAGCAAAGGACCTGCCTGCCTTCGCATCTCGTTAGGAAAAGGGAACGCTCAGGGCTGGTGAGGGGGAGAAGCCTCGGGCAGAACAGCGTATTCCTGGCTGCTAACGCTGGAGGGCAGCGCGATACCCGGGAGAAACACGCAGCCGGCCCCGCACGTTCCCACTCGTGAAAATCCTCTGCCTGCGGGTTGTGTCCCCCCCGGGGACACGGGA
>NW_010525434.1:0-22747 GCF_000687285.1 Phaethon lepturus | reverse complement strand
GGTGTCTTGCGACGGTGCCCGCCAGGGCGTGCACGGTCCCAGGACGGCGAGGTCTCCGTATCAGCGTAAGGGATTTGTCTCCAAAAACAAAAGGGAGAGTGCCCTGGTCCCTGCGGGCCGGCGCTGGAGGGAGTCCCCAGCCCCAAGCACGGCACCCATGCCCCACGCAGCCCGTGCAGATGAACCCAGCTCCCTTGGGCTGCAGCACCGCACATTGCTCTTCCAGAACCTTTAATAGCATTTTTCTCGTCCTGCTCCCCAACCTTTTCCTCCACAATCTGTCCCGGAGGAGATGGTTTCCTGCTGCCAGCCCCCAGCACGCTGTTGGGGGGGGAAGCTGTCCCCTTCCCGGCTCCGAACAGATCAACAGACTGAAGAGGTGGGGAGAAGGAGATAAAGGGATTCTCTCTGCTTTAGGCTGCGATTTTGGGGTCTTGCAAGGGAGGGTGCAGACCACGGTGGGGCTGCTGAAAGCTGAGTGCTGGCCCCACCACCGGCAATAAAAATCCCACGCCACGTTTGCAAAGCACCTCCCTCCTGTTGGCTCCTAAGTCCTACTGCATATTTCTCCAGTCATCCCTTGCATCCATGACATCTAGAGATTTTTGTAGGAAAACTAAGAAGGAGCGAGCAGCTCAGAAGAGGTGCATTTGTGTGTTGTCTTCACCCAGCTGTCCACACCTGACCCCTTGCAGATCATCCTATAAAGGCTTCTAAACCACAGCACAAACAGCATATATTCCCTGCAGTGTACACCTAAACCTCGTGAGCCTCGAAGAGTTAAATTGTTTCATTATTTGAATAAGAAGCATACAGAAAGATAGCTGTGCTGCAAAAGGTGGGTATTTAATAGTTGATAACTCTTTTTTTTTCCCCCCCGTTTTGCTCTTACCAACTTGTGATGGCCAGTTTGTGGTCATGTTTCTTAGACGAAACACAAATTCATCCCCAAACTCTATTTGTAAGCATTAAACATGGGGCCAGCAGCTGCTTTAACCAAAGTGCTCTAAGCAGATTTGGGCTTGAACAATTTTGTGATCTCACTATTAAAATTCAGCTGATTACAGCGCTCTCTGAGAGTGGGGAGATAGTACAAGGTGATTTATGGTTGGCATCAGCCCACTACAGCCCTCTGCATGTGCGGCTGCATGTGACAAGAAATGTCACAGGAGCAGGAGCTGGTGACCTGCCTTGGCTTTGAACCATACTGCTCTTCTGGCACCGTGTACAGAAATACCAAGGAGACTTTCTGACTAGGGGAAACAAAGCAAGGCTCAGGGGAACTGCAACGCGCACTGTGCTGCAGTATCGTGTCCCGCTCCCTGTCATCTCTTGCTGTTGGGTGTCGCTTTCCAACAGCAGAAAGGGAGGGGATGAATCTCTCATGCATGATCTGAAAAACTGTGTTCGTCCGATGGCATGTTCTCCCATCTCTCCTAAACGTACCGTTGTTCAACATCTGGGTGATGGGGCAGGAGGCTGGTGCTCAGCCGAATTATCTGGGGAGCAGCAAGTGAGGTTTGAATGATGGCCCTGAGATTCTGCCCTAAGCATCTACACTCCCAAGTGGGAGAGGGCTGGAAAAGGGACCACTCCCAGCGATCAGACCTGGAGCAGATGCATCTACCAGCTTCGTTCTCGAGCTGCTGCGATAACAAGAGATAGTCCAGTTTGATGGGAAAGGTTGCCATGGGACAGTACTAAGCGCAGCTCTAACACCGTGCTGGTCCTTGGGCAAAAGGGTATGAGGATGAGGAAGTTATGAAAGCTGGACTCTGCACAACTCTATGGGATGTCCTTAGTCATGACAGTCATCTACAAGTTAGACTCTTTATAGTCAATAAGAAGAGCAAATATTTCTGGTGTGCAAAACATCTCTTTCTAAAGTCAATGTCTAAATCAGGTGAGTCACCTCCCAGAACTGTCTCTCTCTCTGCACTGACTAAGGCAGCAGACATGGATGACCAGCTAAGATGTTGATATCTCCAGTTTAGATTATTTAAAATCAGTGACATAAGCCTTGTCCTTGTGACTAAGCTGGATCAGCGCTCTCCAGACACAGCAGTGAAAGAGACTGGGATCTGGAGGGCACCAAGTGTTTCTTTTCAGAGGGAAAGGTTGATATTTACTCTGGGAGTACCAGGGGGATTAGCCTGAATTTACAGTAGTCTTCAAAAAGGAATTTGGAGACATCCACTCTCTGTGCTAGCCAGGGCATGGGTAGGAGCTTGAAGGAGAAGAAAAGCAGAAGCACCATCTGGGCTTGGCAGAGATGCTCCTGAGATCCGTGTTCTTGGCAAATCCCAGCACTGCTGGGGCCTTCCGGGATAAAGTGGCAACAGACCATACCGCCTCAGCTGCACTTGGCCCAGGGTGGGGAGAGGGGTGGAAGGAGGCCAGAAATGCTCTGGGAGTCCATGGAAGTCACTAGAGATCTTATATCCTTCCTGGCAGTGGTGCTGCTTCTGGAGAGGGAGGCAGATGGCGTGAATCCCAGAAACACCACGGTTGCAGGAAGATGTCTAGGTGGTACACACCATTCTTGAACAAGTTTGTAAAACAAGGCTGGTTGGTGGAAGGACAAGTGGTCAGCAACAGGTCGTCTTCTGGTAGTCCATCACAGATTGGGAAATATCCCGTGGACACACCTGAATCCACAGAGCACAGGCTGAAAACCACTGATGAAAAAAATGGCCACAGCAAGGCTCATAGACAGCAACTGGCCCTGGATGTGGAATCCTAGCTGGAAAACCCACCTTGCCCACCTGTGTCCCACCTGCCAGCCTCCTAGATACCTGAGGGCACCTCAGGTGGCTCCTGGCACAATGGTCAGGACACCAAATCACGCCCCTGCACTGTGGACACTACGATCTGGGTCTCTCAACGTCAGCAAGACCCCACACTGGTGATGGTAGTGGTGACACCAAAATAAATCACCCTGTCCCCAGATACTACACCAAAGAAGGACAAATAAGACTCCTGGGATTCTATGGCACAGTCCAAGGGCGGTCACCTGGTGCAACATTTCACATCTCGGTTTGTCTGGGAACAAAACAGAGGCTCCAGACTCTGCACCTGGGAGCGTGTTTACTGTTTGGAAGCGGTAGGTGTTACACACCGCAGCACCTAGCCAGCCTGCCAGTGAACTTATGACGAAGTTTCACTCGTGGAAAAAACATATTGTGGCAGATAACGTTCTTGCTGACAAGGCAGATGTCAAAACATGGCAGGATAACGTTACTGAAAGCCTCAGCTGCTATAAAGGGGAAGTGAAGAGACGATTGTTCCTTCGTTAGACATCAAAATTTGATGGCATACCACTGTGACTGAAAGGCTCATGAATGCTCAAAATAAAGCAGGGCTAAACGTTCCCCAGGATATCCGCTGGGGAGTTTCATGGGAGAGGCTGATCACTTTTGGTCGCTCTTGTGCACGCTCACAGCCAGATGTGCAGGGCTGTTGTGAACTCTGCACACCTCTGGCAAGAGTTGATCTACCACAGACAGGTCAAGGCAAGGTTGCTGAGGATCAGGGTTTCCTGCCCCTGTATTTCGGGCAAAGTATTTTGGGTAGAGCCTGGTTAGCAGGAGCTGTATTGGGTCAAATGCCCATCCCGTTCCTGTTACCCTGAGCACAGGAATGCAAGAGTGACTGTATTATGCTAGAGCAAAGGTCTATCTAAACCCATGCCTGACAGTCGCCCACAGTGGGTGGCTTCAGGACGACGTAAGATCTGCAAAGGTCTGGGGCAGTAGCAAGCAGCCCGGTCTTCACCAGGACACACCACTGTGGTCGTTCACTGGAGTTACCGTGGGAGAGTTTACTGAGTCCGTTTCTTGTTGGCCACTGAATGGCCCTGAGGCAAGGTGGTGAGTAGCTCTGCTCATAGGGATTCACAGCCTAATGGCTAGGGCTTTCTCCAACAATTCAAGGTCTGAATCCACCATGTCCTTGCCCACCAGGCCAAGAGCTGTAAGTACCGGTGTGTTATGCGGAAAGTATTCATCTCTTCTCTCTTTAGGCATTGGAAAACTAGATCACATTTAGCGCTGTTGGCTATCGTCAAAGAAGGGTTGGTACTTCCAAAAGGTGCTTTTTGCCTCTTAACCTGCATGCCTGTCTTCATATGAGACATAGACAGATGTTGACTCTGGAAGATGAGTCGGTCTTGGACACCAAGATTTTAGGTAGTTTAAAGAGCTGGATCCCATTCATGGCTTGCCCACACCTTAACTCTGGCAGAGGGGAGGACCTGACCCATCTCTCCTGACCCCTGTCTGTCCATCCTTCCTTCGCTGGTACTAGCAGCAGCAGGCTGGACATCACCACATGGTCCCTCCACCAGGGTTGTTCCTGTGGGAGGGCTGCTTAGGTGCCACTTTTATTTTTGACTAAGCCTTCTACAAAAGAGGCACACGGAACCATGCCTGCATGGTATGGAATCAATCTAAAAACCCTGCCAGACCCCAGCAGCACCTGCCCCCTCACAGCCATGCTTTGTCACACGCACCCCAGGGCCGTCAATCTGCTCAAATTTCTGAGGCTTAGAGGGCACTGGTGAAACACTGCTCGGCCGTCACCCCTCTGCAGCTGGAGTCTCCACCCAGCTCAATGCTCCCAGACCATCAGCAGCTCAGCCAGAGGAGTCCCAAATTCTGTTACACCTTCATGACCCTGATCCCGCAGACGGACCTGCCACGTCAAGAGCACCAGAGAGCAGTGAATCATCAGCTGGATCATATCTTGCTGTCCTCTGAAGGTTGTAAGGAAATGAGTAGCCTGAAGAACGTAAAAATGAGAGGGTTTGGGTTGTTTGTTTGTTTTCCTGAACAAGTGTCTACTATTTAACTTTGCTTTTATGTGCAGACTCTTTTAACGAGGACTTCATGGGAAAAGGTCTCCCAAATCCTTTGGGCGTTGGCTGGCTTATCACCAGTACCTGTCTGCAAACCAAAACACAGAGGGTGCTGCAGGTCAGATGGGAAAGTACTGGGAACGGGGGAAGTTCCCCGCCTTTTGGCAGAGCGAGCCCTTTGCTCTGCGCAAATTCAAAGGCTTGAAAAGCCCACGCCTGCTGCCCAGGTTTGCTGCCCAGGGTGTGTTTCCCTGTTGCGCCACGCTGCTTCTAGATCGGCGTCTGCACATACTGGATGGGTGATGCTGGAGGGATAATACTGGACAGATGGACAAAAAACACTGCTGAATCTTGCCCAAAACAACAGGCAGAAACACCTCCGTGGTTTAGAGGTTACCTGTAAATGATGTCCACAGAGGGGCTCAGGTTAGATCCACCCCAAGGACCAGGACCTCCTCACACTGGGGAGGTTTGCCCAATTCCCCACCATTTTCTGCCCAGACCAATGTGCCAAACCCCAGTGTCACCTCTGCCGTGAAAAACACGACTCGAGGGTGCTGTCCAGAACAATCATCCTCCTCTTTACGAGTCACAAGGACAAGCAGCAACTGTTCAAATTGCTTTTGAACTTTGCTGGTATCATTTATCTACATTCAATGCTCCAAGCCCCATCTGTCTCGCAAAGATTTTCTCTTGACATCAGCCCTCCTGGCAGTTCTTTATCAACTTCATTGTGCCTTTTAACACAAAGGTAACCTGCCATGACCCTTCCAGGAGGCTTTGTAGCAAAAGAAAATGAAAATGCTCCTGCTTTTAACACTTTACTTACTTCAACAATGATTTATGTGTGTTGTTGAATTGCATGCATCGTTCGCAGAGATAAATCTCAGTCAGTTACGTGTGGCTCATCTCCTGAACACCTTTTAAATAAAGAAGGAGGAAAAAAATCCAAACATAATACTGGAATAGAGATCAGCACAGAATAAGTGGGGGTAACCCATCCTCTGCAGGATCTCAAGACCTGCATGAGAACCTGTAGCTGCCATCTCCCCATATTACAGATGAGCAAGCAGAGGGAGGAAGAGGTGAAATGCTGTTCCCACTTGCTTATGAAGTGGTTAACTGATTAAAAAAAAAAAATAAAAGTACCATAATAATAATGCTTGCTCTCACATTCTCACAGTTTTGGAGATTCCTTCACTGTGTAAAATAAAAAGCAATACGATTGTAACCTGGGTACAAGTTTCAGCTCTAGCTCTCACATCTTTCCAAGCCCACCTGAACGGTTTCCTTTCCCACAAAAAGGAAAAAAATACCAGATCACGCATTTATAGCAAAGCAATTCTCACTTTATCCAGCACCGGCTACTCTGTGCACAGCAGGAAGCCTCCCACAACAACAAACAGCTCTTTTGGCCAATACAGCTCCAACTGGTGTAACTGCCCGTACGCTGGCTATTCACCATGCGGCCACCGTGGCAAATACAAGTTCGGATGCCCAGAGCCACACCAGGTCTGAGCGCGCTGGCTGCATCTGCCCGGAAAAGACGCAGCGAAGAAGCCATCCCGAAGCACGCTGCGCATGCAGCACAAAACCCAGGCAGAGATGGAGAGGGGACGAGCTGTGGGGCTGGAGCTCCTCAGCCTTGGTCTGGTCTCTCCCGCGCTCCTCCTCGGCCGTGAGCCCCGGAGCACCACGCTCAGCCCCAGGATCTGCAGGAGGCATCGGCAGCCCCACGTCCCTGTTAAAGGCTAAAGCAGAGTTAGTCAGACCATGAAGAAGTGGGTCCCGACACCACTGAGAGCATCTGCAAATCCCTTTTGCTCTGGGCTGATCGCTTGGGAGCAGCACCGACAGGACCCTCGCGTCCTTAATTTCCTGCTAAGGCACGTTTCGGTGCTGATCAGAAGGCAAAGTGGGGAGTGGAGCCGGAGCACAGAGCAGCATTTAATACTTTTGTTCCTAAAATGATCTGCTCGCAGAGATGCAGCCCCCGTAACCTTCTCTGAATACTGTTTATGTGAAAGCCCTAAAACAGTAGGCACATCATTTTCTCCATTTCTCAATGATGAAGAGCAGTTTATTCATCAGCTGTCGCCTTTTATCACTTCCTTTTAGGGGGTTTTAGACGCCTTTTCAGGAAAATAAATCTGGGAATGCTCTTAATAACCCACACGCTTGATTAGCTGTTATTACGCTGAGCCAGGAAGGCGACACCCCGCTACATCCTCACTCTGGGTCTGGGGACCAAGAGGAGGAGTGGTTGACGCGAGGTCATCCAGGCTGGCTCTGGAGGGAGCAGGATGCAAGGCCAGGTCTTTGGAGGCTGTGAGGATGTTTTAATTACAGATTCTGCTCTTCTCCCAGGCTCCAAGGATGTACCCCTGCTCCCCAGTTGCTCCCGGCAGTGCCAGTCACAGAAGCTGTCCTTGGCGTCCAAGCCTAGCCATGCGACATGTCTTCCTTTGCTGCCAAAGTGGGACTGCAAATATTTTGGCCACTGGTTCTATCAGCACACGCCCTTTCAGCCCACACGGCTCCCTCTCAGCACCACTGCCTACCTCCACCCAAGCACCATCCCGATTCCCTCCCCTGCTTCTCTGTCACACGCAGCTGACCGCCACGTGGTCTCCATCCCGGGCCACAACTGGGAAACTGCTCCAAGACCTTCCTTCTGCAGGAAGCCCTCCTTCCCCAAGAGATGTCACCAGGCTTGATGGCAGCCTTCCCCGCATCCCCACACCCAGCTCCCCTCTTACATCTCTCACCACCCTCTTAGCACCTCTCCCTCCTCTGCTCTCCTCTTTTGGGAATCCTCTGTTCATGACCTTGGGTGGTCCACCCATGTGGGTCAGCATCCATCAGCCACAAACCCAAACAAAGGTTGCCAAGGCTTGTGGGCACCTGGGGACCTCCTGGCCATGTGTTATCCCTGTTTGGTTCAACCAGCCTGGATAAATACTGCAGCCAGGCTGAGCACCGACCTGGAGACGGGTGGATGGAGGTCCAGGAGGGGCAGAGAGTGAGAAACACCGATTCCTGCTCCATCCAGCTCTGATTTTTATTAGCTAGTCTTCTCCATCTGGCCTTCAGCACACCTCACTCCTCGCCCACGCAGCCTAGAAGATAAAAGCAAACCGGCCAGATCATATTCCAAAAAGCAATCCTCCACTTTCAGCGCTGATAAATTAAAAGCTCCTTGGCCTCTGAGTGAAAGGAAGTTTTCCCACACAATAGCTTAGATCCCATTAAAGCAATGACAAGCAACTACTTTGTGCTTCACTTAAAATTTAGCCAGGAGGGAAAATATTACTTCAGATGGCAAGAAGAAATTGCTTTTAATTGAAACTCTTTCTGCACTGAGCTGCTGTTGACACTTAGTTTTCAATTAACAGTTCTACGGGTTTTAGTTCAGTTCTGCGAGTCGAGGATGTAAAGTGAGAAGAAAAATCCAATCAAATCAGAACTTCTGGCTAATCTTTGAGAAATTCAAAGGGATTTAAATGCAAGTCTGCATGTTTGTTTCCCTTCGTATTCTTGACTCAGTGGTCTCCTTGCCATTTCCAAGCCTCACAAGGTTACCTTCACAAACCATTGAAGAACTGAGGTTGGGAGAGACCAACCTCTAGTCCAACCCTTTGCTCAAAGCAGGGTCAACTTGAAAGTCAGAGCTGGTTGCTCAAAGCCTTGTCCAAGTCAGATGAACATCTCCAATGGCGGTGGTTACACAGCCTCAGTGGGAGGTTTGGGACATGGGGGTTTGCCTGCAGCTGGGTTTGCCCACCCCTGGTGTGGCAAGGATGGCCACGCATCCATACAGCACCGCAGCCTGGGACAGGGTGGGAAAAATACATTTCTGACAACGGAGAAAGGCGTAAGTCAGGTAAAATCGCTACAGACACAGATTTAATGGTATCGCACTAAAAATAGTTTTATGGGCAAAGAGGAAGCACTCCTTATATGTACATATATAACACCAAGGATTTATTGTTGTATAACTGAAATCACAACGGTCTCATCATTACTAGTGCATATCTAATGCAGAAAAAATACATGCACTTAGTTTCTACCCATTTTCCTGGGGTTTTGCTCACCTTTCACTGCCCCTCTGGGTCTTGCATGGTTTCCCTCTGATGTTCAGCTGTATTTGGAGGCCTTCTCCAGGAGGAATATGATGTTCATGTTATTGGTTTCTTCTTCCTTACTCTAGGATCCATGTGAGGTCGTTTTTGCATGTTTGCTAACATGCTTTTACACAAGCTTATGAGCTGTTTTGGGATGAGGACACAGCTTCAGGAGAGTTTTGAAAGCCTCAGAGTCCCAGCAGAGCTCATCTGGCCAGAGACGGGTCTGCGCCTCATCTCAGGGATGGATGGCACGATAGGAAGGTAAAAATATAAGATGAATTTTTTACCAAGCACAAAGAGATTTTGCAAGGAGGATATGCACAGCTCAGGCATTCAAGGCAGTTATTTATCGGATCTTACCCAGCGCAGACTAAAGTATTTCAAACTCACCATCCCCAACAAGACACACCAGGCTCTGCTGGCATCAGCAAGGTGGTGGCCTGAGCTCCTGGAAATTCATCTTCAGTGTTGCTGAGCTGTCACCTTCCAATTCGCGGCTTTTTTCCTTCATATTTCATACCTTTTTGCATGATTTTCACCCCTGACTCCTCAATCTGCTGTCAACAAGTCAGTGATTATGCTTCTGTGTTTGACTGCTAAACCAATGGTTTGGCTGGAGAGAAATTTCCTTCCTTGAAAGGTTTTATTCACCCCTGTCCATCACAACATGCCGGTTTGAACCATAACATGTTTATAGTGTCCTAAAAAGTATGGTTTAGGTTTTCACTGAAGTAATAAAATTTTGTGGAGCTGATACGGGAACAGATATAGAGATTGAGACTTAGAAATAGAGATTTCATTCCCTCCAAGATGTTCCTATGAAAATCCACCAATGTACAAATGCACTTGCACACAGTCCTGTGGGTCATCTCCAGTCCTGGGCACCCCAGTATGGCAAAACCCATGGTTCCCAGTCCCTGGCTCAAGGACCTGGTCCTTTCGTGGCCACCTGTGTGACAAGCTTGGACGTTATATATCAGACACAGGGCAATGCCAGAGAGCAACCAAGGGGAGCTGGCTTTGCCCCTGCGCAGGCGGTGCCCAGTACCAGTCTCACCTTGAAGCCACCAACCACACAGTAAGCTAGCCGCTTATCTTTGTTGTCATCTCCCCATCTGTGTACTCAAAAACGATCAAAAAATAGTAATAAAAGACAAATCAAAGCCATTTTCCGGGAGTTTCTTCCAGCATTCTTACACATGAAAAAAATATCCCTTCACCCACCGGCATGGCCAGGGAGGTAATTTCAAGCGTAACCCGTTGGGATTGCTCCAGTCGAGAGCAGGAGGTTGACGGGACCACTTTTCCTCCCAGTAAGCCCCACCACAGGACAGCCAGACAGGGAGGAGCAGCCCCTGCAAAGCCAAGCCCTTAAATCCCAGCTCATGGCAGAGAGTGGTCCAAGCTGCAGCCGGCAAGTCTTCGCAAAGGCATTAATCTTCTCGTTACAGCCTGATTTAAGCACTAGAGCTTTTATTGTTTTTGGTCCCTAGAGGTCAATAGAAAGAACGGCCTGATTGTTGGGCAATTTATTTGACTCGGTGTAATAACATTTAAACGGCCCATGAAGACAAAACAAGATGCTCTATACTTAAGTCTATCCGGAGGCTGCTTTTGTCCCTTTTTTTTTTATCCCTGGTGATAAAAGTGTAACTCTCCTAGGGCCTTCAAGCTATTTGCTTTAATATATTACCCGCCACACTAGACATAAGTGCAGCTCCATCTTTTAAATTTTGTGTGGGTTGTTCTTTATTATTTTGGTGAGGCTTTTTGGGAGGGGTGAAAAAGGGAAAAGTTGATTTAATTTGTGGACTTTTCCTTCCCTTTAGTGAAAAAGGATGATTTAGAGCTTGTGCTAGTGAGGCTTACGTCCCATAGGCAGTTATACAGGCTTAAACCTGGCCTTGCTCTTGATCTAGATAAATTGCCTACCCTACTGCACATGGGGGTGGCATATCAGCCCTCTGGAAATCAGATGCCTGGATCCTGTACCAGCCCTGCCAGCGACTCACCCCAGTGCTCCTGAGGAGGTCACCCAGGCTTAGATTTGGGCGGGCAAACTCGCCGTTGAGCTGTGTCTTACTTTGTGGGCAATTTGATGGGAATAATCCGGGAAGAGGACGGATCCACTTGAAAAGCCGCTGTCATGCTTATCTGCATAGCAGCGCCGTTACGAGTCATTAAAATTGACTTGGTGAATTAATTCTTCTAATCATTTAGCGGAGAGAAAGAAGCCTGTTACCGAAGCGCGCGGTGGGCTGCAGGGAGATCGGGTTGTGGACGCGCACGGATGAGTTGCCTGGCACGGCTACAGCTGTCGGCTGAGGGGATCTCCCTTCCTCGGAGAGTTTTTGGGAGGAGAATGGCATGGAAGAGCACGAGGAGATCAGGTCCTCTGGCAGGAAGGATCTGGACGGACCCAGGGAAATGTGTCTCCATCTGCTGCATGTATCAGAATTGCAGAATAATTGAGGTGGGAAGAGGGCTTTGGAGGTCTCCAGTTCAGCTTTCTGATCAAAGATGGGCCATCTTCTAACTTAGTAGATTGCCCTTGGCCATGTCCAGCAGAGTTTTGAATAACTCTGAGGATGGAGAAGCCACAGCATGTCTGATCCCCTTTTCCTATATTTCATCATTCTCACAGTGAAAAAATTTTCCTTGCACCTCACTGGATTTGTTTGTCACCTCCTGTCCTTCCTTCTGCACCTCTCAGAAGAGTCCAGCTCCATCTTCTCTATAATCCTCCTTTAGCAGCTGCAGACACAACTAGATCCCCCTTAGATCCTTACCTTTTCCCTACCAATTTGTCATCTCTCTTGCGCGTGCTGCAGCCAGCAAGATGCTGGCTGTGCTTCGAGACACTTCGTATTTCACATGAGCACGCCACCGCTTAGATGGCCTCGCAGGTCCCGGAGGACGGGGTGCCAGGATGGTCTGCACGAGCTATAGGAACCTGGGGCATCTCCTCCTGGCTCTTCTGGGCTGAAGCTTTTTTGGCAACTGTCAAAACCAGCTCTGCAGCGTACGGCGAGGTTACGAAAAGCTGGTATTTCGCACGTGTCTGGAAATTGGTGGCCTTCCAAGCAATGAAGTCTGGTCCACCTGATTTATTCTCTGGATCAGGATGTGAAGCAAGTAGAAAAAAAAAAAACAGGAAGTGGGGGGAGAAAAGGGAAAGTAAGGGCAATGCGAATACCAGCATGGAAAGCTGTGAAGTGTGGTAGCAAAATGTGTCTGCTCAGCCTTCTTCCTTTTGAGTTTGAATGAAGGAGGATATAATTCACTATGATATCCCAGTTTTGGTGTCCAGCGTGGGTGGGAGAAGATGTGCAAGATAAGAGAACGCCGAAACTAACAGCAAATTTTGGAAAGAATTTGAAAATTGCAATTAGAAATGGAGGTGGACTTGCAAGCCCTGGAGACAGGCTGTGGGGACAGGTGAGTAACCAAGGGGAGACATGGCCATGTGGCATGGCCAGAAGCTCCTCCTGTGGGTCTGCCAGAGCTGTCCCTCCACACGTCCTCGGCAGGGCCAGACCACTGCTGTGCTGCTCTCCAAGAGCATGTCTGCACTTTCTCCTTCCCTGACTTTGCTTCTATTTAAAAAAAACAGAAAAGGTTTTGTTTTGCTGATTTGTTTTTTAACATGGCCTAACAAAACTCCAGATAATGACAAACAAGTGAGCAAGACTTCTGGCACAAACAAAGGAGATTTAATCTGTCAGCCCGCGGCGGGCGGATGGAGCAGGACAGTGCTGGCTGTATTCTCTTAAGGTGGCTCCTTCCATCCCTGGAGCTGCTTAAAATAAAGCAGACGGGAACACAGAATCATCCTCAAAGCTGAAATACAGTGCTGCATCCAGAAGGTGTTGCTTTTTGTGGAGTCTCTGATCTGACACACTACATCCACACTAGTCACTCGAGCACCCACTGGAAAGCAATTGCCCAGACACTTGAAGTGCCAGTGAACCAGCTCCCCAGCAACGTTTGAGTTTGGTTTAGGGGTTGAGAGGGTTGAAATGCATGGAAGAGGCCAGTTGGACTTGAGGCTGAAGAACAAGTCCTGGTTAGTTTAGTTAGTTAGATACAACCACAGTGCACAGACAGGCCCAGAAAACACAGAAACACATCACTTGCCATGGTTTGCACAAGGCTGTTTGGTGCGAGAGCTTCTAGCCCATGCTAGGGTCTAGCCAAGAGTTCATTTAAGGGACCTGGACCAAAATCAAGGAGCTTTTTAAGTCACCCCATGAGCCAGGAGGTGGCAGTGGCTGCTATTCTCCAGGTCCTGTTGAATATTTTTGCTTGCCTCTGATCCAGACTCTGTTGGGTAGATGAAGATCCAGCTTGGTTCACACCAAAGATCCGTTGCATTAAAGCAATGGGTCACAGCAGGGAGGGAGGACAGATGTTTCTCTGTCTGCCTGTAGACTGGCAAAGGAAAAGTTGGGAGAGGTCAAGTGACTTGCCCAGTGCCACACAGATAAGCAGTGGCAGAAACAGGGATAAACCCAGATCTCCCAACTCCCTCGACGACAGGACTCTGAAAAGGGCTGGCTCTATCCATCAACGACGGTGCAGAAATAGCTGCGATGTCTTTTAACATGCTCCAGCACTCCCCCATGCTCTGCCCTGAGGCTTGGCTGTTGAAAGTGATACCATGGTGGACACTGGGACATGCAAGATACAACCCAAGCATCACGTGGTGACTGTCTGATCCCGTGTAGAATGCTCCATCCCCAAGGAATATGGGAAATATGTCCCCAAGAACACGCACCCAGGGAGCAGGGACAGCCAGGATCCTGTGAGAGAGCCTGAGGAGCAAGGGGAACCTCGGGCTTACCTGTGGTCCAGAGGGAAGACGAGCTGCTGGAGAGATGTTGCATAGGACGGGACTGGTTTGACACCAGGCTGAGGCTGGGGGTGAAACTCCTCTGAGAAGGTAGAAAACAGAAGTTATGGTGACAAGTGTAGGACCACCAGCAGTCCCAAGGGATCAGGAGGAAGGTGGAGGCCATGACCGAGGAGCCCAGTGTTTTGGCTGGCCACAGGCAGGCTCCATGAAGGACTTTGGCAGGAAAACGGCCAGTTTGGCCAGCACAGACCAAACCTTAACCAGGGGCTGCATGGGTGCTAACCAGCCAGGAGCACATGGGCACTCACAGCTTCCTTCCTCCCTTCATCAACCCCATTTTGCACATGGGGAAACTGAGGCACGGAGAGTTGAGACCGACTTCAGGCAAGCAGCAGCCACCAGAGTGAGATGAGCTCCTTCCTCTTATGCCACCCAGCCTTCCTGTGTGTGTCCTTTAAAAATCTGGGGGCACCTACAGGTGAAAATAGGGTCCCATGGGCATTCTCATGCCCAACGGTGATTAAGCACCTTTTCAGCATCTGTCCCTATACGTCCCGTCCTTGTGTTTCAGAAGGAGCGAGGCGAAGCAACCACCTTCCCTTTCCCTTCGTCTTGCCTCTCGCTGCTCCGTGCTTGGTTGGTGGGAGTTGGTGCAGCTCCCAGCACCAGGCGGGAGACACTTGCAAGACCTGCTGCAGGATGGAGGTCATCAAACCGCTGCCTGCAGACCAGTTCAGTGACTTCAAAAGGCATCGACCACAGGATGGCAGCAAAATCTGTCTTTGGGGAAGTCTCCAAAACCAGCTTTCCCAGTCCTTCTTGGTTGGGTACTGCTGATGGCTTCAGGAGACGCGGGTACAGCAGCTGGCCGTGCCACTGCAAGGTGAGCGCAGAACGCAACCCAGGGCTGCGAGGGGACGGGGCTGAGTGGAGGTAAAACGGCCTTTTGATATTCACCCGGCTGGGAATACAAGTCTGCTCCCAGCTCCGCTGCTCAGGGTTATTTTTGCTCTTCTGTTGAAATGCAAATCCTGAAAAAAAAAAAAAAACAAAAAACCCCACAACAAAAAACTGCAAAAACACACCAGGATATTTCCATTTCTTTTTGGCTGAATCCCCCAGGGTTGTGTGTTTCCTGGGGATGGGAAAGAAGACGGATGGGAGGGTTGAAAAATAAAACGTTGGCAAAATCTGGCCTTTTTTTTTTTTTTGCAAACACATACATATATAAATACAGAAGGGCCTGAGATGAAGCTGTAAGGTTTAGGTGCACTGAGGCTGCAGCTCTCCAAGGGTGTCTCCCTGCAAGTGCTAACCTCTGCTGATGGTCGGAGAGCAGAAGACGACCAAGCCACGCGCGGGGCAGGGAGAACAGGCTGTTCTGCTGAGAGATGCGGACATCTCCGGCTAATGAGTTTGGCCTCATTTCCAGAAGGACTGGGGTCTCCTCCACTTATTCATTTGAATTGGCTGGTTAAAACTTCTCCATCTGTGTTATTTCTGTGATGAAAAAAAGCAAAATGGGAAGAAAAGGAATGCATTTCCATTTATCTCTCAGTAGGAATTTTGGCTGAACTCCATTAAAAGCAAGGTAAAACAGAGCTTTTTTTCAGGGCTTTCTAAAGCCAACATCTACCAGTATCCTTTCCCTTGCTTCTCTCATTTCTAGAGCAGATAAAAATTGCAGGAGGGAGGAACAGAAAATTAAAGGTGTGAGGTTTGTTGGCTTTTTTTAATGACATTTCGGGAATTAATTTTTTTTTTTAAATAAAGTAAACATTTCCTGCTTGACTTTTTCCTCCCCTCTTTTTAATCCCCATAACAGACTCCACACAGCTGTAACTGCTGAGTGCTTCATTTGATTCAGGGCATCTCCCAGAATAAGGCAAGGCAGAACATCCTCCTTGAAGGTCTTCTGTCTATCTGCCTTCAAATGTAATGGAGACATGGACATCCAGAAAGGCAACGGGCATGAAAAGGAGGCAGATGCACGCTCACAACCTGCAATGAATAAATCCTACAGAGGGAGAAGAAGCCTTTGCATGGGCCTTTCAGCAAAACCTGACCAGCAGCCAAGCAACTTGGAGCAAGAGCAGCGTGAGTCGCAAGCTCCAAAGTAGACGTTCTCCACCCAACACGGTCGCTCCAGAAGATGATCTGTGCCCGGCCACTCTGCTCAGCATCAGTTCGGGCTTAAACTTCCCTTCTGAGCTAATGCGTGCTGCTTTTCAAGTACCAAATGGTTTTCCAAACTCATCAACTCCGACGTATTTAAAGATACCTCCAGAGTTTTGCTCTGGCAATACCGATACGTTCTCTTCCAAGGTGCTGCACAGCCAAAACCAAGTTTTAAATCAATCTGATGAGAAATGCAGCGGAACAGCAGCAAAACTGTGCTACGTTGTTGAAAGGAAAGAAGGGAAGGTGAAAGCTGCTTGAAATTTCCCTTGCATCAACACGTCCTTGGTTCTGGCAGAACCACCTTTGCCAGGAGGAGCAGTTTGGTCGCCTCTGATGGTATTGTCCCCTCTGTGTGCCGTTTCCTGATGCTGGGCTCTGCAGAGAGCCGGGAACACTTCAGCCTTTGTTGGTTTTCTCCTGTATCATCACCACAGGACAAGAGGGAAGCTATCATTCCAGGCTGCAGGAGAGGTTAGTAGTTTGCTAACGAGCAGTGGGGATTTAAAGACTCTTCTCAGCCCAGAGATCAACAGGTCTGCGTTCCCCTGATTCCTCCACCCTTTGCATCCAGCTCAGAACTTGAGCAAAGCTCCCTCCTCCTCCTCCTCCTGCCATCCATAACAACTGCATAGCACCTCAGACCCGTGTATCTGAGAGCACGGAGGGAGGGGACGCTTTCTCCCCATCCATCACAATTTCCAGAAAGGGATGGTTTCAATGTAATTATCTTTACCAGAAGATTCAGCTTGAAAGCCACCCCACCAAGAGAAGATGGCTTTGCTGCATCCCTTGGAGGGGTCAGCATGCATACAAATCAAATTCCTGCATCTCCAATCTCCTAGAACTGTAGGTTTAGGATTGAAGAGTCTAATAAGGGGAAAGAATTAAGCCTGCAATCACTTGGACTGATTTAAATTAGGTTTTTTTCCTCTCGCTTTGATTAAAATAAGCCGATTTTCCTTTCCACCTGTGTTTCTTATGCAGGCAGAATTTCCATTAACTTCAGTCGATGCTTTTTTTAACTTCTTGAAGCTAAAACTTCATGGCACCCCTTCATCTGGTTGCCAGGAGTTTCCTTAGCACGTTGCCACTCTTGTGATATTAATTATAACATCTCCCTGCTTAATATACCAGTCACCTCTGCTATTGAAAGGACCTCCTGTGTGCCTTTCTTCTACCTTGTTAAAGAACACTGACCTTCGTTATTCATTACAGAATTATAATGAATATTCATTACAGACTAGTGATGATATTGAGCTTACATTGTGCCCAGGAAGATTTAGGTCAGACATAAAGGAAATCCTTATTGTGACAGGGACAATGATGAACTGGAAGGGTTTGAGGGTGGGACAGGGCACGTGTCCCATCACTGGTGGCTTTCAGGCAGACAGCCAAATATGCAGCAGGTAGAGCTGATGTTGATTTGGGGCGGATAGGTGGGATCCTAGACAGCCCTTGCAGTTTTGCACACTTTCGATGGAAGTAGGAGTGTTGGAAATCTTCCAGTAACTTCTACCAGCAGCCATCAAATAAAAGGAACAGCACAATGTTTAACAGCATAATTTTCAAGCTCTGGACTAATCATACAGTGATTAAATCAAAGAGAAGACAATATAACCTGGGCAGTCATCACTGGCCACTGATTCATTCTTCCAGCCCTCCCTTAATGGCACAAAAGACACTGTCTGTCCCCACCACCATTGCCCTGACGTATTCATTAATCTCCGTGCAATCCTCCAGCACCTACGCCGAGCTCAGCTCCCCACTTTGCGCCCAGGTTATAGCTGGAATGAGGCCCAGCAGTGGGGTGGGAGCAGGCTGTGCCCTCAGCCATGGCCAAGGCTTTGGGGCTGCAGTGGCCACTTCCCTCCCTCCCATGGGTCCCCATCCCCATCTTCTTGACATACAGCAGGCACCCCTTCAAATGGGTTCAAAAGCAAAGATGCAAACCCAGGGAGGAAAGGTCCATTGAAGGCACTAAAGCAAAGACAACCTCAGTTCAGGGGAGTCCTAAACTGCTGATTCCTAAAAGCAGCGGGAAGATCTGCAGTTTCACCTTCTCAAGGCATCTGGTTTTGGCCACCTTTAGAGCCAGGAGCTGTTAGCAAGAAAGACAACACAGGCTAAATATGAGCTCTTGCATGGGCCTGACCTCAGGAGAGGTTGCAATAGGAGCCCTTGTTTGAGTAGCAGGGTTATTTTCTCGTCCCCATGCTGACGCCTGCATGGTCAAAGGCAGACCACACTCAGCAGAAGCAGTTAGCCCCAGCAGGCTCCACAACTGAGCCTCACGATATGGTACTGACCTCCATCACGGGGGCCTCCCTCTCTCCCTGCCTGTTCCAGCTGCCATGAGTCAACATCGTTTGGGAACAAAGCAGGGAGGAGATAAAATCAAATCTGTTTTTCTCTTGTGTTTCTACTGAAAAAAAATATTTTAGCATGGTTCCACTTCCAGTCAGTAAAATAAATGTTTGCTTGATTTTGAAAAGTCTGATAAAATGGAAACAAACTCCCAGGACTAATATTCTGCATGGAAAAAAAAACCAAAAATGTCCTCTGATGTTGAAGTATTGCCTTAAAATAAATGAGTGCTGCAGAAGTCTGAAAGAAAAATGAGCCCTGGATTCTGTTCCTTCTGCTCAGAGGGTTTATTTTAAACCACCAACATGTCCAGGCAGTCCTCACCACATGACAAGATACCCAGAAACCACCCTTGCAGCAGAAGATCCCCAGTAAGTCTCTGTGTACCAGCAATGATGCATCCCTTCCTAAGGAGCACGGAGGGGAGAGCTGGGTATGAACTGGGCAGCTTGAGTCCCCCTTACCTTTATTTTAGACGAGAGCAAGGACACTCAGAAGCTGTGATCTGAGCTTCTGCGGGAGCCCAGAGCCCCTCTCCCACCCTGACCGGGCTCTTTCTGCCTGCGTCCCAGCCCCGACAGGACTCGCGCGGTGGGGAGCCGGGAACCTGGCTGCCAGCTTCTTCCTGGGGGAGGTATGAACCCGGGGAGGTGCCCTCCCTTTGAATGCAAGGTGTCTGCACCAGTTTTTTCCTTTTTTTAACAAAGCAGCAGCAATTGTCTCTTTCCAAGGGTCTGATGATGCTGATACCAGCCAGGCCGATGATCTCTAATGTACTCTGCTAACAGGGATCAGAGCAGGATCTCTACACCCAAACTGCTGAGCTGCTGGATCCCAAACAACAACGGGGTCCAGCCGCTCGGAGCAGGGCATTTCTGGTGCCCAGAGGCAGCTCCGACAGCCCTGGGGGACTAGGAAATCAAGATGAGGGGTCTGATGAGGTTCAGTGCCTGCTGGGTGGGTTAGGTGGGAGTAAAGGAAGGAGAGGGCTGGACCATAGTCAAGACACAGACCTCTGCATTTCAGTCATGGGCTCTTTTTAATACCTTTTTTCCCCAGAGTTTGCTCGGAACGACTCTCCTCTTTCACCTTCACACACACTGACACACGCACCTCCCCGTCCCATCAAGCCAGACTTTTCATTACCCATCTCCAGCACCAAGTGGTCAGCAACAACAGGACAGTCCTCCCAGTGCTCAAGGCAAGCTTCAAGCTAACTTAGTTCTCAAGCACTCCTTCCAGTCCCACCACCTCTTGCAGGGCTTTTCACCTGGCAAGCTTTTCTAATTACATGTGCAACATTTTCCACCGCAGCTCAGCTCCCTGCCTCATCTCCACCCTCCCTGTCCCTCCCTAGTGAGGTGAGAGCGGCTGCACAGGCAGCAAAGCAATCCAAGTACTGGAGCTGTAGCTTGCAAACCTTGCTGGGGAGCAAGGAACAGCCCCACGGAGAGAGGCGACAGCAACATTGCCACCGCCAAGACGTGGCACAGAGCCAGAAGCAGACTGGTAGGTTCAAGCAGCCAAAGCAAGGAGCAAGAAGTTAGGAAAGCAGCTGGGAAAGGCTATGTGAGCCCCTCTTCAGGCATCAGTTATGGTATGTAACCCTATTTCCATCTTCATTTATCTCTTGGCATTTACCGGCACAATAGGCAACCTCATTGTGCTCTCTGCCTTTATCAGTAACGCCATCCGGCACAAAGTCCTTCAGCCCTTAGGATCATTGTCAACGTGGCCCCGGAAGACCTCTTACTCTGTTTCTACAAAGAGGTCCCAGAAGTCCTCTCCTTTGCCAGCAGCAGCATTTTCGGTGAGAGGGGGTGCTCTAGATGTATCACACGCTGAGGCTGATCAGTATCTGGTCAGTGGAGAATCTAGATAAAGATCCACAGACCTAACCATCACTGGTCCAAGTTCATCTACAGGCACCAGGGGCAGAAGATCCTTGCTGGCTGCTGGATCTTTGGCATTGTCTCACAATTCCCCTACCTTCAGTAAAACACAACAGCAGAGAGGATAAGTAATGAAACTGTTGCGTGCCTGGCTACCAGCACTTGCTTAAGTTCTCATTATGAAGTTTACCACCTCCACATCCATCAGCCTGGATCTCATCTTCATCATCCTTGTGATAGTCCTGAATGGATTTGTCATTGACCTCCTCTGGAGGCAAGAGAGAAAGATAAGGGCTGCCTTGACCACAGGGAGCACCTGGAACAAGCATATGGCTCAGGTGACCAAGATCTTGCTCTCGCTGCTCTCCATTTATGTTGCCTACTGGCTCTCCAATGACATCACCTGGACTGCTCTTGTTTCAAGACTCCTTAAGCACGACTTTGAGAACAGCATCCTCAGAGGTCTCTATGGAATGCTGTCATAAAATCATAGAATCATACAACAGTTTGGGTTGGAAGAGACCTTTCAAGGCCATCTACTCCAACCCCCCTGCAATCAGCAGGGACATCTTCAGCTACAGCAGGTTGCTGAGAGCCCCATCCAACCTGATCTGGAATGTTTCCAGGGATGGGGCATCTACCACCTCTCTGGCCTGCATCTATTACTCATCCAGTTCCTATGTCATTGTGTTTGGCTACAAAAAGGTCACACAATACCTCACTGAAGCCTGCTGGTGCCTGAGATGTGAGAAGACTACCATTGTCCAGAGTGGGGAGATGTCACCTCCCAAAATTCTTTGTGGGTTCTCCAACTTTCCAGACTTAAAAGCACGTCTGCTATGAGGAACTTCTTCAGGCTTTTGAAATAAACCCCTGCCAGATTTCTGGAAACATTTCTCAGATCATGCTTAAAATTCAGGGGGTTCCCATCCATCTTCTTCTTGCACCTTGTGATAACATTGTGGAGCATCATCAACCAGAGGAGAGTACTCATCAGAAAACAGATCCAAATAGACATCAAAGAATGGATTTGCCCTGGAGATGTGTCACACAAAATATCCCGCAGAAAGCTTGTTTCAAAAGATGCAGCAGCAGGTAAACATTTACCTTCACCCAGATGTAAGCAAATAGAAATACTCTCATTATGACCAGTGACAGCCCATAATAAACGAGAGATCAAGTAAATACCATCCCTAAGGACTTGTTACTTTTGAAAACTATAAGAGGGAAAGTAGGCATTCTTCAGTATTTTCACAGGCAAGTGGGTGTTTCCATTTCCACAATAGCTCACTGACAGAAAACAAGGAACAAAAAGCCCCCTGAAAGCCCAGACGTTGCACGAATGCGGGCAGCCAGCAGAACTGTTAGATTCTAGGAAAAATTACTGCAAGATTATGTTTTCAGAACTCACGGGTTTATGAAGATGAAAATATGACCAGGCAAATGGTGCTATGCTTTAGAAGTTTATGGCTTCCAGCACCAAACTTTTCTTTCTCAACAAAACAGAAATCATGAAGTCACAATGCCAGGGTACATTTTCTTGTGTCAGATCATTCCATGCGTAATACAGCCGAGATAATAAAGGAAAAATGTAACTCCCAACCCTTACGTATCTTTCCCTCCTAGCCCCAAAAACAGGAATCTGGGAATAAAAGAAGGACAACTTCCCGCGTGCTGTTCTGTCTTTAAAAAAACTTTTCTCTCCGTTATTATTTTGATTTGACTGATGGCATTCCTCATAATTAGATGTTAGCTGACATGCTGAAAGAAGGCTCCTCCTTTCCTTTCTAATGCTGCCTAAAAACCTCCTCCTGCTTTTGTGTTCCCCCTCTAAGAGGACACCAGCTGCAACGCAGCCACGGGGGGTTTAGGGGTCTCCTCTTGTCCACCCGGTCCACACAAGCCTGCCAAATAATTGTATACAGACATCGTTTCCCATTTTGGGGTATATACCCCTGGGGTCACAACCTGCCTGCCATGCAGGCAGGATGCTCAGAACCTGGGGCTTATGAACAGACGCTCAGCAAGGAACGGGTTATGCAGAAATCTAGCCCGGGAGCTACCTAGCCTCGTACACTGCTTTTTCCCGTATAATTTGGTTGCAGCTGGAAGATGAAATCCAGTGAACGTCTCTTACGGGGTTACTGGTTTAGCGTCTCTCTCCAGGGGATTCAGTTTAGCTGCTTTTCCTTTAGGCTCTGTAACCCAGAGCAAAGACCATTTCTGAGCACCTTGACCCCTGTTGGAGACAGACTCCTGCAGAAAGAGATCCCTCCAAAAGTGCTTTCCTGACTGCTCTTGAGGGACAAATGCCACCTGGGTTTCCCCGTCCTCTTTTTCACAGGCCCCAGGCTTTCGTAACCCAACACATGCCGTGTGTGCAAAAGCCACAGAGGCAGCAAACGGCTCCCGGTAGCCCCTGGCAAAGGCCACGCATCCGTCCTGACCTCTTCCCACCCGCGCGGGACGCGGG
>NW_010525433.1:0-18208 GCF_000687285.1 Phaethon lepturus | reverse complement strand
AGGGGCCGCCCTGCAGCCACCCCCGCGGGAGCACCGGGGCACCCGCACCTAATACAAATACGAATTAGGTTTATTTTAAGTTTTTAGCAATAGGTTGGACATAGACATCACGTCCTTTCTTCTTCCCTCTTCTCCCTGTTTTTACACACACGAGGTTTGCCTGCGCTTTCAGGATTATCTAGATACAATTTTGGACGCCTTTATCAGGTAAAATAAATGGTCACAGTTTACTTGTTTCTTTGTAGCCGGTAAGGGTGCTACTCCCTGTGTGGTGGCTACTCCAGGCCACATCTGCCCTGACTTCCCTCACCCATGAGCGATGCTGCTCACACGGGCTCTTACTGAACCCACATGGCACACAGCCAGTGCTTCACGTGGTCATGTGTGGCGCGGAACGATCGCTGTACTGAAACGCTTGTCGCGAGAAACAGGGAGGTGATGAGAGGGGGAATATGTGAGAACACAGGGAACACAGAAATACTGTCTTCTCTAGGAGTGTCATTTATTCTGTGCCATGTACGAGTAATTTAGGTTCAAATCAAGATTGTACTTCAGGCTTCCTTAACCAATTTTTTTTTTTTTGTTCAGTGTCAGATCTTAATGAATTAATAGAAAAAACATTTTAAAAAATTATCTAGTCTGTTTTGTCCATTAGTTCGGCATCAAATTCCACTGGATTAAAAAAATTCCTTTTATGATCAATTCTGCCTCTTCATTGGTATGCCTTTGCCACATTATTTGGTGTGTGCATGAAATACGTCTGGGTTTGATCTCTCATTAGCAATGCTGAGAACTTATAATTTTCTAAGCACTGTCATTTTAAGCAAGCATTAAGGTTTCATGTTGAATGATGCCAGTAACTTGACAAAACATTTTCGTGATGTGCTAGTAGATAAAGTATAGTACTTCTCAACATGTCTTAAGAGTGCTGTAAATTAAATGTTGGTGTATTCACAAAGGTTCTTTAGAAACCTGAACTACATGGGGAGTTCTTAAGGCACTTATAAACTCCATATATTTTTCTCTTGGTTAAAACCAACATAATTTCAGAGTAAATATTGTGTACACTATATTTAAGTTAAAAGTATATTTGTTGTAATAAAAACTTTAATGTATCTATGGGTGACTGTCTTGGAATCTGTTTTATGTTCTACAGCAACAGCAAAAAATAAGTAGAAAACAAATATTTTCTTTGTTTCCTTTTGCCCCCACAAGATTTTTATGAAATGTTCATAGTCATGCTAGAACAAGAACAAATATTTCTGCATAGTTGAACTGCATTTATTGCAAAAGTATCTGAAACATTATTAAAATTCTAGCATTAAAATACTGAAGTATATAATTATTTCAAGCTGAGAATTTGAAATTATACATGTTAATGCCTCATCATCAATTCTGAAGCCTCCCTTGTTAAAATATCTAGCTTTAGTTAGCTTCTGTTCCTACCAGAAAACACATAGTTCACTTGAAAAGTGGGTTGAATACTATTTTTTGGGAAGTTTATGACCAAAGTGATAAAATCTGCTATCCACAAATATTTTCTTTTAAACAGGTGACCTTTCTGTGCTCTTCTGTTCATATTATAGCTATAAGCTACAGTATTCCTGCTAAGAAATACGAAAAATGTTGAGGACGCTTTTAAAAAAAACTTCTTATATTAAGGTATCAATTAATGATTTCAATAATATTTTTAAAGAGCTAAGAGAGAAAAGAACACTAATAAACAGTGTTCTGGAGCTTTAACCCTCATGAAACAATGTAGATGTCAAATGATTACCTTTGACAAATAGATTTTTGGAATAAAGAGATCTATTTCTGAAATGAACTACTTGATCTCCAGAACAAAAACGAAGATGGCTTTGGTAGCAAATCAAGACAGCTGAATGCCTCTTCTGTCCTTGCATTACAGTAATTCCTTTCTGTCCCTCTTGATATTAGCTGTGAAATAGAGGGAGAAAACTGATTGCCACATCAGTAACCATCAGTTGATTTGATATGGTGGAATAAAAAACTTTCTGAGAGTAAAGAAAGAGGGAGATAAATTGAAGAGGAAAGCAATATCAGCATCTAGAAGAGCAAGCATAAAGTTAACAAAGAGATTTGGAAGTAAGAAAACCAGAAGAGCTCTACTGATTGCATGATGAAAAATGAAGAGGACAGCTGCCCACTTCTGGTTCTTGAATCACTGCAGACTGTTTTCTTGCGTTGTATCTTCCTTCTGTTTGCTAGTACCACTGTTTAGTCTAGGAAAAAAAAAAATGATGTGGGGAAAATTCCAACTTTCTTAAGAAAAAAAACATACAGAGGTGTGTGCATGCAAAAACACATGCTAATATTTCAGATCAGAATCTTTAAAGTTCGTTATTTAAAAATATGTTCTAGGGGAATACAAAGCCTCTAAGAAAATGTATTACTAATTTTTGTGTGTTTCCGTATTATTTATATGATGTAACTGTAACTTATCCCCCTTTGTAAAAAGCCTGGCTGCATCTTCACAGTAACTCCTCTTAGATACTGAAAGCTGCTCATAATTTCCCCTAAGCCAAGCTGAACAAGTCTTGTAGTTAGGATAATGGTCAACAGCTCAATATCCAGATCAGTGACAAGTGCTGCCCCTCAGGGGTCCATATTGAGACCAGGACTTTTTAATATCTTCATCAGTGACATAGACAATGGGATCAAGTGCACACTCAGCAAATTTGCAGAAGATGCCAACTTGAGTGGTGTGGTTGACACGCCTGGGGGATGAGATACCATCCAGTGGGACCTGGACAAGCTTGAGGAATGGGCCCATGTGAATCTCATGAGGTTCAACAAGGCCAAGTGCAGGGTCCTGCACCTGGGTCAGGGAAAACCTCAGTATCAGTACAGACTGGGGGATGAAGGGTTTGAGAGCAGCCCTACTGAGAAGGACTTGGGGGTACTGGTGGATGAAAAGCTGGACATGAGACGGCAATGTCTGCTCACAGCCCAGTAAGGCCAATCATCTCCTGGGCTGCATCCAAAGAAATGTGGTCAGCAGAAGGAGGGAGGTGATTCTGCCCCTCTGCTCTGGTGAGACCCCACCTGGAGTCCTGCATCCAGCTCTGGAGCCCTCAGCACAGGAAAGACATGGACCTGTTGGAGAGGGTCCAGGGGAGGGCCACCAAAATGATCAGAGGGGTGGAACACCTCTCCTGTGAGGACAGGCTGAGAGAGTTGGGGTTGTTCAGCCTGGAGAAGAGAAGGCTCTGGGGAGACCTTACTGCAGCCTTCCAGTACTTAAAGGGGGCTTATAGGACAGATGGGGCCAGATTTTCAGTACTTAAAGGGGGCTTATGAGCAAGATGGTTTCAAACTATTTATCAGGGCCTGTAGTGATAAGACAAGGGGTAATGGTTTTAAACTAAAAGAAGGTAGATTGCGACTAGATAGAAGGAAGCAATTTTTCACAATGAGAGTGATGAAACACTGGCACAGGTTGCCCAGAGAAGTGGTAGATGCCCCATCCCTGGCAACATTAAAGGTCAGGCTGGACGGGGGTCTGAGCAACCTGCTCTAGTTGAAGACGTCCCTGCTCACTGCAGGGGGGTTGGGCTAGATGACCTTTAAGTTCCATTCCAACCCAAACTATTCTGTGAGCCTATGAAGTCCCAGAGCCTCAGCCTCTCCTCACATTGCAAGTGCTCCAGCTCTGATCTGTTTGGGAGCCCGCTTATGAACTCACTCCAGTTGATCAGTCTTTCCTCTGCTGAGGAGCCAATAACTGGACAGAGTATCCAGATGTGCTCTCACAAGTGCTGAACTGAGGGGGATAACCCTTCTTCCTGATGTCCTGGCTCTGCTTGTATGAATACCTTCCAGGGTGCTGCTGGTGACCTCTGCAGCCAGAGCCCACTGCTGGCTCATACTCAGCTTGTGTCTGAAAAGCCCCTCGGGTCCCTTCCTTTAAATCTGCTCCCAACCAGACAAGCGTGGACCTGTGCCCTTGCACCAGGTGGTAGTTTCCTGGTATATGACTAAAGAAGTTCTCAAGGCCAAGAGCTGTTTTATTTATTCATTTATTTATTTCATCAGCTTTTGCATGTTCACATAAACCTGCACGTATTCAATACTTTATGTGTGAAAGGGGAAAAATGGCTTGTGATTTGTCAACATCTATATGACACTCAATAGATGTTAGTTAATCGTCTGAAAGATAAGAGGTAGGCTTCTCTCTTCCTTGCCTTTCCACTTTCCACGCTGTCTAATTTTTCATATAATTTTTAAATAGTGTCTTAACTGAGAGATTAATTTACGCTGCAGAATCAGTGGCCAGTTTAAATATAGTTGAAAGGTAAGTATTATTTTAATACCTTTCATGTGGGTGGAGGCTAGGAGGGTGGTAGTATTTTGGAAAAGATTCTTAGAATCTAAAGGAGAAAACAATTTCTGTTGCCTGTTTTCCAAGATTTGTTTTGTTCGTAGAAATCTGGAGTTAGAATTCTTGACAGGAAGAAAGTCATCATTAATTATCTGTAGAAGGATGTTTCAGATGCTTTGCTAATTTGTCTTGAAAACCTGTGCTTAATTAATTAAACTTTGAAACAGCCATTTACCCTTGATTGCAATTAGCAAAGCACTTTTATCACTGTTATGGCTTATTGCTGCTCATCTTCTTCATTCCTTGACCAGATGCAGCACCTTTACTGGAGTACCTTTTACCAAGAATTAGTTTTCTGGTTATATAATTTATGAATACCAAGGTGGTATGTTCATTTTACTTATTTTACTTCCTACTGTGGACTAATGCTTACAGTTATCAGAAAGATTGTCCAACCTGCATATTGCTGAGCATCCCTCATACAGTAAAGGCACATGTTCCTGTTCTCCTTTTTAATTCCTACAGCATTGCCATTTTGCTTTTCTTCTTTGAACTTGCAGACCTTTCTGTAATATCGCATTCCTCCTTGCATCTCTTCTGTTTAGTTAGCATATGGCACGATCAAAAATACCCAAAAGATCACCATTGAATCTTCTTTTATAACTCTTACATATATGACTTTAGCTGTTACTTCAGGTTTTTTATATCAGCACTATCATGGTGGATGTTACTTGACTTTCAGCTTCTGTGAAGGGCTTGAAAATTTCTCCTATGTTGGGAAAGGGTCCGTGAATATCTGACTAATTCTCCTATTTCAAGAAGCATTTGTGTTGATTCCAAAGAGAGAGAGGGGAGATTTTCTAGAATATTTTAGAGACTTATATAGACTATAAGAGGCTTTATATGGGAATTTAGAGACAGAATGGTTAATATAATTGATATTTTATCACTGACAAAATGTCTGGAATTTTGACTCCAAAATACTTGCCTGACAAAGGTAATACTTCTAAAATTAACTTGTCTGTTATACTGATTTGCCTGTTCAATTAAGAAGGTATAACTGTTTTCAATATAAGTCACAAATCTGCACTTTACATGACTTTATACAATTCAATTGGTCATATGGCTGTTTTGAAGACAGCAACGTGACAGTGTGATTGATGTAGTTAAGAATGCTTCTAGCCAGCCCAAGTTTTAGCATACACTTGTTTGATTAAAACACTACCTTACTCTTGAATGTTAGAAAAATAAGAAATATTTATTTAGGAGTGCATAAATTCTAGCATTTGGAGGGGATTTTTTTCTGCATTGGAAACCTATTTCGCAGTGTAGTCGTGGATCATTGATAGCACTGCACAAGATATATTTGCAAGAGAAGGACATAAGTGATTGATAAAGGGGAATTTTCAAGAAGTTCTTTAAAGAACAAATACATATTCATGTTTACTCTTACATTTTCTTTATAAGAAGAGTAAATCAAAGTGAGAGCTAGATTTTCAACGCATGAAGCGCTTATCTTTAACTGTGGAGTGAAAGAAATACTGCTGTGGTGTTGAAAGGAGGGAGTAGTTTGGATTTTGTTACATGGAGGTTCACTGAAGTTCACTTCTCTTATGTTGTCTGTATTAAAATTAAAAAAAAAATTGTAGTGGTATTTGTCTACACAGGCATTTTTACTCTACAGAAAAATGTTTATAAGATTTGTTCATAAATATCTACTGTATTTTGTGAGCAATGATTGAAGCACCTGCATTGTGGTTTATTTCTATTTGTAGCTTTGTGTTGGGAAGTGAGCACACTGGCAGGAAGAAGGGAAGCTATGGTTTCCGCTGGTCTCAGGATAGTAGCAGCCTGGCTAATGCTCAGACAGGGCACAAAAACTAGAAGAAATAGCAAAGTGTCTTTTATCTCTGCGTACCAGGCAAAGGAAGTATTTCCCTTCAGGTGTGAAAAAGAAGTCACATTTACTGATGAATCACTTTCAAACTGGTACTTATAATTTATTGTCCTAAAAAGTCTGCAGCACCATTTGTGGTCTCTTCATTCCCAGTGTCCCTGAACAGTCCCAGTCTGTAGTGAAAAGAAGAATCAGAAAGGTATGTCAAAATATGAAGTTTTATACTTTTTATTTTTTTTTACTTATATGTGTATAAACAGTGCAATTGCTTTTCACAGAAATACCTAAGAAAAGATATGAAAAGCAGAAATACCTTGCTTTCGAAATCCATACGGATTAGTTTTTCCTGGTTGATCCCTGTAGGACCAGTCAAATGTTGCTGAGTCTGAATCAAAAATGAAATGCTCTTCAGGAGGAATAATATTTTGTGCCATCATCTCAGTCATCATAGTATATAGAACTGTTGTGTGACAGAGCAGTTGAATTAATCAAAAGCAGAGTTAAGTAGAGGAAGCACTAACAAATACCATCCTTTTGGTTATTTATTAGTAAATATTGTTACTATTAGACTAACAGTTCTGGATCTAAGAAGTATATAGTTACTCATGGAACAATCGTACCATGTGCATCCTGGCTGCAGGTTCCTCCACTCTGCTCCACTGTAGTGTGCTATTACCCACAGGGGTTCTCGGGGTAAAAAATCTCTGTACTAAAACAGCAGAGGTGTAGTGAGACATTGATGCTGACCTAGAATTCTATTTCCCCCCCATGCGGGTCTGTTTTTTGTTAAGCTTAACATATTCTGCAGTAAACATATCAGCTTCTGCAAGCTTCAGTCCTTTCATTTTATTTAAAAATATTAATATCTAGTTAGATTGTTGATTGGAAGTTTTACTGGATTTTATACTGGTATATAATCTGTGCTAACGCTATATACAAGGGATGTGACCTTGCTCACTACCCAAAGAGAATTACAAGTTTACGCTGCATATTAGCACTTTAACAAACGTGGTTTAATTGAATCATGTTTATTATTTTTCCTTGCAACCACTTTTCCCAAAAGGATGAGGTAACAGAGAATGATAATGTAGACTCGTTCTGTGAAACATGATAGTATGCTGTAAATGCTTGACCTTTCCATCATTTAAGCAATAAGACACTCCAGGGTATGCTGTTGAAGCATAATATTAACACAGCTCACCTACATTGAGTTTAGTATGCATGCTGATATCATACAGTAATGGGCACCCTGGAGTGTTTCATGGAAGTATAAAATGGCAGATAAATTGTTAGAGGGGGTTTCTTATGTCTATAATGTTTTTAAATTATTAACACAAAATTATATTTAAAAACAAACAAAAAATCACACATGACCATGAAGAGCTCTTAAAGAAATCCAAAGGTTTTCTAGTTATTATTAATTATATCTATTTGTTGGTATTCAAAGGCCAACTTAGCCTAGGGCATGTTGCCATAAGCTCTAGTATAAATACATAGTAGTCAAGAACCCCTGTCTGGTGAGAGACTTATTAAAGCAGGTAAGCTAGTTAGCTGTGTATTTAAATGTAATTTAAATTTTTATTTATCCTATTTAGGATTAAACATATATGCAATCACTTTGCTTGCAGGTTTTTTTATTCTCAAACTACTCGGTAGCTCAGTTACATTTGACTTATTACTTTCCAGAGCTTTGACACAAATGTATATTTTTATCTCTTCCTAATGTTTTACTGTGTCCCTTGCCACCATTGGTTGATAACCTTTTTTTTTCATTTTCTTCTTTTGCATGCTGTTTTCATGTATGAATTTCCCTTGACTCTTTGCATTCAATAAGAGCTTTAATAGGATTTAGAAACAAGAAGAATATATCAATAAATTCATGTAATAATTTCATTGGAAATCCTGTTACATAGACCTGAATTGCCTTATACTTTTATGCTGAAGCCATTATCTTATTTGCAGACCTGGCTTCTTGGGGAGTACTACTTACCAAATTACAAAGATAGTTCAGATCTTATAAATGCAGGTAGAAATATTTCCAAAAGAGTGGAAAGGCGGTAGGAAACCTGTTGTTTCTTTCCTAACAGGGTGTACTGTGTACATCCTCCTTATCAGAAGGACTTAAATCACTGTTGTTATTTACCATACCCTGGTGAAGAATGGATTGTATAAACTAAAGGTATATAAACTCTGTTCTGTTTGGGCAGAGTTCATAGCAGAGTCTGACACATCTCTGCTGTGTGTTCTCTCCTATAGCTGCACTAATGCACTCTTTCTGTCCTGACCTGGTCTAAGTTTATTCCATTTTTTTTTTTTTTGCAATACCGTTAACTTTGATGAAAAGTCAGTTTTCTGCAACATCAAAAACTACTGTTCCCTTCAGAAGGATCTGTGAGATAAACCTTTGTAAAACGCATGCTCTGAACAAGTATGACATTTAATATGACATTGAATCAAGAACACATGTATGTAAATTAGAAGAAGAAAACAGTTTCTGATCAAGAAAACGAGAGTTAGGATTAATGCTGTTTGTTTACACATAATTTGCCTTCTTGATCATAGAATCATAGTATCTTTGGGTTGAAAGGGACCTTTTAAGGTCACCTAGTCCAACCATCCTGCAATGAGCAGGGACATCTTCAGCTAGATCAGGGTGCTCAGAGCCCCGTCCAGCCTGTCCTGGAATGTTGCCAGGGATGGGGCATCTACCACCTCTCTGGGCAACCTCTTACAGTGTCTCACCACCCTCCTTATGAAAAATTGCTTCTTTATATCTAGTAAAAATCTACGCTCTTTAGTTTAAAACCATTACCCCTTGTCCTATCGCTACAGGCCCTGATAAAAAGTCTGTCCCCATCTTTCTTACAGGCCTCCTTTGAGGACTGGAAAGCTGCAGTAAGGTCTCCCCGGAACCTTCTCTTCTCCAGGCTGAACAACCCCAACTCTCTCAGCCTGTCCTCACAGGAGAGGTGTTCCATCCCTCTGATCATTTTGGTGGCCCTCCTCTGGACCCTCTCCAACAGGTCCATGTCTTCCTTGTGCTGAGGGCTCCAGAGCTGGACGCAGGACTCCAGGTGGGGTCTCACCAGACCAGAGCAGAGGGGCAGAATCACCTCCCTCTTTCTGCTGGCCACGCTTTTTTGATGCAGCCCTGGATATGGCTGGCCTTCTGGGCTACAGTATGTACATATAATCTTTAACCAACCTTTAAATTCCTGATCATGTGGTGGTGTGCTTTTTGTTTTCCTTTTTTTGGTGGAGATGAAGATAGGGGAAATATTTCCTTGATTTGTGTATGGAAATAGTACAAGATACCTTAAATATTATGGGAGTATAGCTGTAAAACCATTGTATTTGTGCAGGTAATATGTATGCATAAGTGAAATGAATGCAAGCTGGGAAACGTCAAACAGCATAGAAACAGAAAACTACATATCCGTGAACATGTATTATATTCTGCTAATACACAGAATATATTAACTTTTGTTCTTATTTAACTGATCTTCTGAAGTGGAAGTGCAAGCAGGTGAAAAGTTTAGACTAAGTCTGTGAAGCTAGAGACCATAGTTTGTCTGGTTACCGAAAATGGCTGTAAAGGATATAAAGCTTCTAATAAAGATATAGTAAATGTGCCAAATGCTGTGGAATTCCATTTTAAAAAATAGTGTGACATATCAATGACTGAAACTGTATTATTAAT
Source organism: Phaethon lepturus (assembly GCF_000687285.1). Classification (NCBI taxonomy): domain Eukaryota; kingdom Metazoa; phylum Chordata; class Aves; order Phaethontiformes; family Phaethontidae; genus Phaethon; species Phaethon lepturus. Next base: position 8,269 of record NW_010525433.1, on the reverse strand, counting down.
TTTATTAAAATATATATTTATTAGAGAAGAACAGACCCCTATCTAGGTCAGTTGTAAGTAAGAAAGAAGTTAATTGCCTGGAAAAAGTAGGAAGGTCAGACTCAAAGCCAATAATTACAGGGACAAGACCTCTTTAAATGAGAATGAGAATGAAGATAAACATTAAATTTCATTACTAAGTGATAAATGAGTTATGATTGATTTAGTTTTCACTGCAGTCACACATTTCAAAATGTCACATTTACACTCAAATAACCTTTCTAGGGAAACAAGAATCTGTGCAGGGATGTATAAATATTTTGCTAAATGGTCTCATGCTTCACTGAGTTCTCTTCATTTGCAATTCATTTTGTTCATTTAAATGACAAGTGGTGTACTAGCTTTTTAAAAAAAAAAACCAAACAAAAATCCCCTTTCTTTTAAAATATGAAAATCACTTCCTGCTCTAACATAATACAAAGTATAATTAAACCTGAATAAATCAAAACAATTTCAGAACTGAAATTCTATATCAAATGCATTTTTTTATTTTTTGTTTAGACCTTGTAGCAAGAATGGTTTTGTTTATTTTTTGTTTTTTTTTCCTTGAAAGATAATGAAAAACTCTTTGAAGGAAATGGTAGGATTTAAATGTAAGACTATGTCATATAAATACATTTGAGTAACTTTTTAAAAGCCTTTCAGCCTGCATGCAAATTTCTTACCATCTTAAGATGGTATGTCACTGAAAGTTCATAGAGACATTTAGTTCTGTTTTCTTTGACAATTTTTCAATATTTTCTTCCATCAACCTACAATATTCAGCACTAAATAATAATACCGTAGAATAATGTACTGAGGGGGAACAGGAGAAAACACTGCATGCTAGTACACAGTATTTTTGTTTCTTCCGGTGATACTCATATTTTTGCTAGCAGCAAATCTGTCACTATGCTTGCACCTAATTTTTGGTGTGAAGTTTGAAAAACAATATTATTTTACAGAGGCAGCAAACTTCAGATTTTCAGCTATGACAGAAATAAACCCATAGATTTTGAGAGAGAAAGACAAGTTAGGCAAAATGTTCTGTCTGCCCTTCAGGCAGTTACGAAAGAAGTGGTGAAGCATTGCATCCTTTTAGGTCTATAAACATTGTATTTCGGTATAGATGTTATAAAGGAACACATGCTTAGATGTCCTTCTTCGTGAGCACCCTAAGGTGTTTCAAGGGTGGAGTCATGTTCTCAGAGGAAAATACATGTACCTGAATGAATCCCGTGGATTTGTTTTACAATCAAGGAAGAGCAAGATACTTCCTTGGTGCAACTGATAGAGTAAAGAAGGAAATGGAATCTGATGAAACACGTCCTAGAGGTTTGGTTTTGCTCCACTTACTGTAAAGGGAAACTGGGTGACTAGCTCAGATGAGGGACCAAAAATAAGGCAATATGAACAGCATTTCTTTACCTTATGGTCGTATAAATTCCTACTTAATTAAAAAACCCCAACCAACTAACGACACAACAGCAAAAAATAACTCCAACTCCAAAACCCTGAGCACCATTTGTAGCACTTGCTATCCTTAGAAAAGAGGTAAAAACAATCTTGCGATAAAGAAGTTTCTGATGTAGTAGTAGCAATTTCTACTTGGCCTCCAGCTGAGGTAGTGGTATTATTTGCTTTTAGGTAATGTATGAGAAGGAGAATGTCCAACATGCAGTAGATCCTACTAGCTGGTGTAGAAACACAGCACATAATACTTTTAAATTATGCTACTGTCCTGGTTTCAGCTGGGGTAGAGTTGATTTTCTTCCTAATAGCTGGTATAGTGCTGTGTTTTGGATTTAGTATGAGAATAATGTTGATAATACACTGATGTTTTGAGTTGTTGTGAAGTAGTTGTAGTGCTTATACTAAGTCAAGGACTTTCCAGCTTCCCATGCTCTGCCAGCGGGGAGGTCTGCAAGAAGCTGGGAGGGGGAAACAACCAGGACAGCTGACCCAGACTGGCCAAATGGATATTCCCTACCATATAATGCACCCTCCCTCCGCCACCTTGTACCTGAGCCGTTTTAAGTTGCCTGACAAGCCTTGGCCTCTGAACAAAGGGTTTGGCAGTTGAGAACCTTTCAACCACACCAAGCACTCTTGCGTAGCCATCACTGTAGAATGGCACCGAGTGTATCAGGGACATGATCACCTAAACGAGGTATGGAACAAGAACAGAACTATCAATTATCTCCTGACAATCCTGGCAGCGGTACTGTTAAAACTTGAGAAATCACCTGCCTGGACTGTGGGAACTAACTGATGCCTTAAGTCAATCATCTCCCAGTCCTATAAATAGTGGTCCCAATTGAGACCCTTTGAGCTCTCCTGGACCACAGCAGGCTGCAACCAGCACCTCTGAGTCAGACACCTCTCAGAATCCGTGAACCCTCAAGTTCGCAATCAACTCAGAGGCTTGAGTGTGCACCCGTTAAGCGATGCAAAGCATCCGATGATTTAACTGAATTCAAGGAGGGTATTTAATACGTACCTTTGTACAATCTATTTCTTTTCTCTTTATGTGTCTATCTCTACACCTATATGTGTGTGTGATTAAGGAATCTTAGCAAGTTTTAGGTTGATTATGCTGCTAAGTTTTACATTATTTGATCTCAATATTGTTAGTGAATTTGATCTCTGTTATTTTGTATTAGATTGTTTCTGTCCTAAAGTTACACCAAGCACAACATGTATCACCACACCAGAATCCCCGCTACCCTATCCCTTTAGTCATAAACCCTTGACCAAGCCTGGGATTAGGAGTGGATTCAGCTGCACCTAGACTCTTCTCTGAGAAGTTTAGAAAGCAAGGGGGTCCACTCTGAACGTCGTGACTCACCTAGAGGGCACTCCTTTACTTTCCTTACCTAACCTTAGTCATAAACTGTTGATCCAGTCTGGGACTAGGCGTGGATTTCAGCCCACTCTGAACCTCGTGACTCAGCGAGAGGGTCTTACCTACTTTCTCTCCTCAATATACACATTAACTCAATTTAATACAGGAATGAATCATTGCAATTTAATTGTAGTTTGGTTTCTCTCTGTATACCTTTTCCATGTTGAATAAGTAAAAGAGTGGACCTTGCCATTGAATTCTGTTAAGTCTCGTTTTTTACAAATTTATCTTAAAACCATCCGCTTTCTGGTGTCTTTGGTGGTGATTCTTTAAGTGGCCCAAATTATTCATTTGCAACAGATGCTCAGTATATAAAACTGGAGTTGGCTGGGGGGTGGGAATTGCTGCTCGGGGACAGGCTATCGATCACAGGGTGGTGAGCAGTTGTTTCATTGCGCATAATTTGTTTCTGTATATTCCTTTATTATTATCATCATCATCATCATCATCATCTTAATCTTCCTTTGCTGTTTTATTAAACTGTTTCTATCTCAACCCACAAGTTTTTTTCCTGATTCTCTCCCCCATCCCACCTGGGGAGGTGGGGGGTGTGAATGAGTGGCTGCATGGTACTTAGTGGCCAGCTGGGGCTCGACCATGACAGCTAGGAAGAATGCTCTTTCAACTAATGGCGATCTATTAGAACAAGAAATCAGCTACTATTGCTTTTTAAGCCCAGAAGGCAGAGGGGGTACTGTACTCCAGAGGTGCAATTTTTCTCGTTTTAGCTTAAAACTGAAGAAATATTGTTGACCTAAAATTATTTCTTTTTACAAAGAACATCTCTGTCAGCTCAGAATTTGGAACTATATGGGCCTGCTTGTTCAGTAAGGTGTTATTTATGTATTTATTTCAGAAATTATTACTATTTACACTCGAATGAAGAGAGGAATAATTGGTTATTAGAACATTTGATAGCAGCACTGGTTGGGAGATGCCATTAGCAGCATCTGGAGCAAAGGCAGGCATCCACTTGCAGAACTAAGAACCTGAAACAGAAAAAAGAGAACTATCTCATCCTTTCTTCAAGGAAAATAGATGCCTATCACATCTTGAAGGATTCCTGTCCTCTCCTTTGTTATCTTCTCATCTAAGATCAAATGAGAAACTCCTGTGAAAAGTAGCAAAATATATTAAAAACATGCATATAGATCAGTTTGTATTCAGTGCATTAAAAATCAGTATTTGGACACAGAGTAATTCATGGATATTTCTAAAACTGCAATACACTGATAATTAGTACTCTCAAATTGTTCTGTTACATATTTAACATGGAAGTTACAAACGAATACATAAATCATGGCTTTAGTTTGTTGCATACTAGTACTTTTATAAGCTGCTTTGGAATACACAGTTTTTAAAACATGAACACCTATGATTTCCAACATGCAGATTAAAACTTCAGCTTTTACTCTGTTTTCAGTATGTACTGAGACACTAAGGTTTTTAAGGTACAAAGCGCAGGAATATCCTGAATCTTGAGAGCTCTTGCCTCTTGTACTTCTAAACCATCAACTTATATGCTGATTGGACACTTGGTAGATAGATGGGAATTAATAGCAACCTTACCTAATAGAGTGCATAGGTTAGGCAAAGAGAGGTGTTCTTCGGGGTTTGGCCTGCTCTGGCTAGAAAACTGTGATGATATTCAGTTCTGAAGAGGAGTGGCCTGTGTTTTACCCAAATAAAAGTACAAATTCTGAAGTTCAAATGGACTTAGCTGTGAAAATGAAATAAAAATATTCTGGTTCCAATGACTGAATGTGCATTACTGTGTCACAGAGGTCATTTAGATGAGTAATGCAGAATGTGCAATAAAGATGAGTAATCTGATGAGTAATTTCCAGATCCTCCACCAGTTACTTTAGTTTAGATCGTAACTTGCTGTATTTGGAACTATTTCTTAGTAGCACGTAGGTTCATGTCTTGAATAGTTAGTAGATATGGCCATGAAGAATTTCAGTCCTTAATACAAAACCATGCTGAAATACATTATAGATGGCCAGGTCCGTGTTTTCTGTCTCTCCCATTACCCTTAGCTCTGTGCTACTCCTGTCCCCCTAAATGTCTTTGGCTCTCTCAAACCCTTTCACAAGGACTCAAATCCTTCCTTCTCCTGCAGTCAATATGAATTTCTGCTGGTTGCATGCTCTCTATAAAGGCTGGGGAAGTTCAAAATGTCCTTTCTCTTCAGAGGCATGAATTAGTTTTAGGTTTGCACTGAAGAGTTGCAAATAAAACTCTCAAACAGCCATGTAATCTGTGTATCATGTATGTATAACAGGAGTGAAAAAGGTAGGATAAAATATCTTAGGGATTTTGAAAAGTTTGTTCAGAAATGCCTAAGGAAATCAATAAGTTGGATGGGGAGGGGAGCAGTTAAGATATACACATTTAAAGTCACGTGCAGGTATGGCATAGAATGTTACCTTCTGTCCTGGGAACAGGAATGAGAAATGTGAGACAGCTGTGAGAGTACCCATCTCAGTATAGTTATATGTACCATATATTATTAGTCTAAGAAGAAGTAAAGAGTTAGCCAGAGCTTACAAATCGATCTTTGTAAAAATTTCTGTACTAGTGAGTTTCTCAATGGAACCCCAAAAGATTTTGAGATACAAAAATTGGAATTTTTCATAATATAAACCCCATATTTGCAGTTTCTAACATGATGACTATGTAACATCTGAGAATAAAAAGGTCTATATAAACACCTCCCTGCCTATTCATGGATCACTGCAAGCTGGACCGTGCTTCTAGGCTTAGTTTGTCTATCTAGTGTCTGTCAGGGTTACTGCAAATTCTGAAAAATCCCCTTTAGATCTCTTTTTCCTGTCCTCACAGAGGCCTGCCTGTGTGCTGCCTGCTTCCTTCGGTAGCTTTATGTCTTTGCATGAGCTGCGGTCTGGCCACTTGTGCAATGACTGCTTACTGTAATTGGCAACTTCTCTGGTGCGTCTTCACTGCCCCCAGGGATGTCCCTGCCCTCTTCCCAGATCTGCCTTGTCTGGTCACTCTTCTGGAAGGAACAGCACCCAAACAAGAAGCCGAGATCAGCAGGCTTCCATTGCACATACCAAGTCTGTTGTAGCTGAGGGTTAGAATTGCAAAGAACCAGGTACACAAATAACAGATGGCAGGGGTGCATAGGAAGCAAGCAAACATAAAACAGTCGGATGTTGATGTCAGGCAAAATCCTGCAGCAACATTGGTGAAAGCTTGACTGGAACAAGGCTGAACAGCTAGGATCTGTACTATCGTGATTTGTTTTCTGTGTTGCAGTTTGTGTAATGTGGATAGTATAGGTCTGAAAAAGTGTTTGATTTAACAAAAAGTTTTCAGGGGATGAAATCAGTTGTTGCAGTGTTAATATAGAAAATGTATCTCAGGGCTTTGGAATTTTTGCCCATGTAAGGCCATGGAATTAGATTCATAATGCTTGTGTCATATTTTAGCACCTAATGCAACCACAGAATTGTAGAAAAGGTCAAATATATTTTTTTTAGGCTCCAGCAAGCCTCATATAACGATAAAAATAATTCTGTCAGGCAGACGGGCTTGTCTGCAACTTACACCACTGGCAGTGGAACTGAAATATGATGATGGTGCTCTTTGTAATATAATTACTGAGAAACATTCAGTAAATTACTGAAGAAAATAAATCCTCTGTCATAGTAGTGCATCTTCAACCTAATAAAACAGGTGGCATTTGGACTTTGTTCTGTGGAAGAAATGAGGTGGATGCAAGGAAAAAGACCGATGGATCATGGGTTAATACGCACAATGATGATAATTTATCATGTCGCGCATTTGCTATAATTACTTGGACGTAGTACTGTCTTGTATAAGATCAGTGCTACCTTTTTATATTGGTTTGAGAAACCGGCTAAAATAAAACTTTCATAAGAGTGTAGTAATGTTGCTTTTCATAACTTGTTTGGATTCCAAAACAATTGATAAGTATTGGGTTTTGTAATTTGCAGTTCACTCTTTTTTTCACCATGTGGAAAGGTCATGGACAAGAAATAGAAAAGAGACGATGGCTTATAAAACAACTTATTATTTTGTCAAAAAATAACAATTGGCAGTGAATCCTGTCTAATCACTGATGTTAGTGCATTCAAGCACACTGCCTCCATTTTCTGTCAGTGATGATAAGGCAGCACACTTCTCTCATAAATATTTATAGGTTTTTCCAAAATACCAGGTTAGCTGGTAAACATATCAAATTTCTTTAGATTAATACTTTTACTCTTGGCGTGCTTTTCATAGTTGTTGGGTTTGTTTGGGGGATTTTTTTCCCCCTAGTTGATGAGTTACAGTAGAAGTGATTTGCAGGAAGTTGTTTGTTTTCTTATTTCTTTCTATTGGAAATTATTTTAGCAGCATTCAAATAAAATATATTTGAGTCACAATAAGACTAGAAATATGGGAGGATGATAGAATGTAATCTTCCATAGAACAATACTATACTAATGTTTCACAAAACAAATGAAATGGATATAAAAAGCAATTCTCTTTGGTCTGAGATTTCACAAACACAGCAATTATAGCCTCATATTTTCCTCATGAAATGTGTGGTGTTTTCTACCATCTGCATTAGTCAAGCTGCAGTTTAAGTTTCTGTTTTTACTCTGTTTTTCTGTTAGTTGCAATTATTTTTCTCAGAAGATAAATTTATGTTGTAAAGTTATGTTCTTCACTGGAAGTAAATCTGCTGGCCTTAGAAGGTGGTAAGAAAAAAAAAACTTTTTTTTTTTGACACCAGAAGAAAAGTTCCTTGATCAATTAGTCTGTATGTATATGTGTCTGTGAGTCTGTGTATAAAAAATATTTTTTTCCTCAGAGAGAGAGAATTTGACAACCTAATGTATTTATGCAAATACGTCTCTCTACACTTTTTTCTGGGGAGAACTGAGTTTATTAACTCCTTTGTATTTCCTTTGCACAGGCTTCCAGTTTGCTGCAAAGTTAAAGCTCTTCAGGATTTCTTTCTCTGAAATTTTCAGGTATAGCTGAGGTGCTAGACTATCAGGATAGCCAGCAGAAGTAGACCAAAGCAAGACACAGTATGAGACATCCTCACACAATGGATGAAGAAGAGACGGTGGCTGAAAACAGGGCTCTCCTCAGGTTAAGATACCACTGAGACTGTGGTTCTGGTGGTGTTTGCCTTCAAGAGCAGAATGGAAGCATGGGATCCGCATGCATAGCCTGTAAATATGATTTTGCCATCGTTACCATCGTCCTGCGGGGCCTTGGGGCCTGCGGGGCCTTGGGGCCGGCAGGGCCTGGCCCTGGCGCTGGTGCTGGTCCTGGTCAGGGCGGTGCTGGCCGCCCCCGCTG
>NW_010525432.1:22554-33822 GCF_000687285.1 Phaethon lepturus | reverse complement strand
TTTTCCAACCTTAATGATTCTGTGAGATGTGGTGTAATGTGTTAAACCTGTTTATTTTTATTGCACAGGAGCGCTGCCTGAGGAAGCCTGGGTCTGCAGCTGGGCTTGTGTCTGATGAATAATGAAGGCAGAGTTTTGCCAAGACCAGGCTGGCAATTCTCAAAGGCCAATGTGTGACGGCAACAAGGTTTGTGCTGCTGACAACGGTTGCATCAGTTCTTTCCTCCCTGACCCCTCCCTCGGAAGCTTGTAGCGCAGATGGAGCAGCCTGGCTCTGGATGCTCAGGGCTGTTTGCAGAGGGAAGTGGTGGGATTTGGTTTTCCACCCAATCTCTAGCCCTGCTTGGGCTCCAGGAGGGGCATGGAGTTGTGGGCAGACAAACATTGTGTTGGCTGCAGCTTCTTGTCCTGGATGTCTTTGCTGTACAACTGAAGTTACTGAAAGGGAGGATTTAGGGTGAAGGTATGTATTTTGGTTTCCAAGTGAGGGTGGGGCTGGGGACCAGTGCTCTGGGTCTGGAGGCCCAATCTGAAGACTGGGACCAAGAGCCCACAATCCCTCTCCAAGTACCCATCCACCATGTCGCTTCAGCTGGTCCCCACCAGCCAGGACATGCTCCTGTCCCATCACAGCCCTGGCTATCGGTTGCAAATATCTAGGCTACCTCTGCGGTCCTCCTCTGTTTTTTGTTTTTGTTTTTTTTTCAAAGAACTTCATCTGAGGGTAGAAGTAAGGTGGTACATGAACAATATCAGCACAGAGGAGCCCTCGTGGCACGTTTCTGCAGCATCCCCACCTCTTCACCCCATCTGCATTCGTCCCCTGTGCCCTGACTCCTTGGGCAGGGTGGGGATGTCAGATCTTAATTTCAGCTTTGGGACGAGAATGTCTCTAACCCAAAGGAGGGGACTGTACATCCAGGGTTTAGTCACTAGAGGGAGGGATGCCCGCATGCACTGGTGGATTTCCAGGCAGAGCCGGCAGCATTTTGAGGATACTTTTTCTTTTTGCTCACTAATAATATGCCTTACACCTTTTTGTAGCAAAGCTTAAACCTTTTTTTCCTCCCCCCCCTCCCAAGTGACAGGTCGTATGCGTGATGGTTGGTCTCTGGGAGAATAGTGGTGAAGCTGAAAATGCACAAATAGCTTCTTAATTTGGGTCTCAACAAGGTATCGCCGAGTGGGAAAGCAAAGGTGGCTGGATTTCTTGCCTCATATTGAAAAATAAAGGATTGGTGGCACTCCCATGCCAAAATTCCCATGAAACGTTCTCCATCCCCAAACCAGACATGGACACGGGCTTGTGGGGGAGCAGATCTTTGTAATATTTAGGGGTTAAACAGTTGAATCTGTTGTGCTGGGTACCTACATAATAATGATTGTATCTTGGGTCTTGTAAGGATTTGAGTCCAGACCAGTTACAGGTTTTATCCTCCACCTTTGCCCAGCCTAACCAGTAAGACAGGGAAGAAAGCTGTACTTGGTGCCTCACACAAGCACTGTGACCTGCAAGAGCAGGATTGCACAGAAACAGCCGATTTCTGTTTGCAAGGAGTTGTATTGAATCGGAAAACTTTGCAGCATGTTCTTGATCCCTCTCTGTTGCCGTTGTGTCAACCGACGACCTGTTCACGTCCCAGCGCTTACGCGCACCACTGACACCATCCAGCAAGGACAGGGAGAGGACTGAAAGCCTGAAGTGAAAAGTAACAAGCTCCCAGGCACCAAGAAGGTTTGCAAATCACGAAAACTTCTGATCTGGCAGATTTAGCAAAAGCACATAAGTTCTTCCAAAAAATTCTGTTTTTATTCTCATGCAACTGGAAAACAGCAAGATGAAGGGGAAAGTAGCTTTGCTGCTTGGAAGATTCTGCTTCTCCGAGGCTTGGCTGTATTGGCAAGAAGAGATGTTGAGTTGAGGCAGAAAAAGAATAAGTGAAGATGAGAAACAGGAAAGCGCTTCAAGTTTTCTCCGAGGTTAAGTCCCAAGAGCTGTGAAATAGCCAGTGTAGCACACAGTCCTTGCTATTACAGACAAATGGGGAGAATTTTCCCCCAATTTTCCTCTAGAAATGGAGCACAATTTTGGCAATTTGTCCAACTTTTCCCCAATTTTCCATTGACCTGGGATACTGCCTTGTGGTCCTCCATCAGCTCGATAGCAGTGTGTACCTCTGCAGTTAATGATCTCAAATTGCACGGTGAGAGGCAGCCGCCATCCATTTACTCGGCTAAAAATGCCTTCAGAAAGCAAACAGCCCTGTCCACGCCGTGATGCTGATGGCCAAGCCCGAGCGTGTCCAAACAAGCCGTGTGGCTCTTGACAGGTAAATCGCTCAGGATTACTCCAAATGTCATCGCTAACAGCTCCTGGGCCTGGGGTATTTATTTACTAATCAAACTCGGAGAAGAGAAATGCACTTTTGGCTGGTTTTAAAAGCAAGCCAAACTTTTATTTAAAGCTTTAATGGTGTAATTTCTAATTGATGATGGGCGTGGAGGGCTAGAAAAGCCAGACTTCTACCCACTGATAAAATGCGCTGCTCCACATTGGAGAAAATGGGGATTCTTTTTTTCCCAAGATTTTATTTATTTTATACTTTTATCCCTAATGAGAGAAATAACGTGGGGATGTGGAGATTGTTGGCTCCCTCAGGGTGAAATCTCACCTCTGGATGTGGGTGACTGGTCCATGCTTACTCAGTTGACAGTGTCTCATCATGCTTGATCCTTAAAAAAAGATTCTTACGAAAAGATCACTGGAAGAGGATTTGGACCCTTCCTTTCCAGCTGTGTGCTGTAACCACAGGGCTGGCAGTTCTCGGAGAGCCTTCTCTCCAGCTCTGACTTGCAGCTCAACATCAGCTCCCAGGGCTTTTTCCTGAACTGAGATTTCTGTGCCGCTGCAAAAAGTTTGATTTCAAGGAAGTGACCTTTTCTATAAAACTTTCAGCCAAAAAAGCCTTTCCCTTGAGGAAGCCTCTAGATGTTCAGCAGATGTTGCTGGGGGAACTGATGGGCGCCCAAAGCCAGGGGACCACAGGGCCATGCTATGCCCACCGTGCTGTCTCCATCTTCTCCACCCAGCTGGGAGAGCTACGTGATGCAGGGGCTCTGGGTGCCTCTGCCATGCGCGGGGACCTCAGTGCAGCCCCGTGGTCCACCAGAAGGACATCAGAAGGACTCAGTGTGAGTGAGTTGCTGGCATGAGGTTGCTGGCACCTTGGTGGCCCCCAGACAGAGCCGTCTGTTCTCAGCACTGGGAGCGAGTCTCTGTGCCCCAGGGAGTCGATAGCTGGTCTTGGCATGGCAGAGATGGATTAATGTACTTGTCTGTCTTCAACTCCAGGGGAGCCGAGATATGTGCCGATTAAACCCTGGACTAAACGAAGGCATGTAACGATGGTGGTTAACTGAGGAGCCAAGCTGCCCCGGGTCCCCTTGGATGGAGGGAGGGATGCGGGCACTTCCCAAGGGCGAGACGGGTGCTTGCAGGGACTGTGCTGTGCGCTCTGGCTGGAGCAAGCGCTGGCTGAGAAGTGAAGGAGTGTGTGGCTTGTCTGCTGATGGCTGTGAGTATTTTCAGGTTTTGGGAGAGCTGCAGCTTGGGGCGATGTGGTGCTGGAAGTGCAGACCTCTTGGGCTACGGGTGCCTTGCATGACCCAGTGCAAAGCTGTGGTCGAGCGGCCGGGATGCTCCCGTCGCTTTAGCACAGCAGAGGCTTACTGCGGCACTCGCGCCGGCAAAGCCGGTCACCCAGGGACCAGAGGCTGCCAAGTGCGATGGTAAAGGGGGAAAAAAATCCTCCTCTAGCTACTGTGGAGAGCAGCTGGGTGGTGGGTCGGCTTGCTTGGAAGACATTGATGCTGGGAGGAGAGGCAAAGGGCTGAGCTGGGCTTGCCACATGCTCTCTTTACAAGAAGGTTTCTTTTGCTGGTGCTGTTGGGTGCCCAGGAAGCAATCCAAGAAGTTAATTAATTTTCTCTCAGCAGAAGCCACAGCGCCAGCAAACTCTGGAGGAGAGAGGAGAGCATTGCCATTTTGCAGCGGCAGCTCCCCCCCCCGAAGTTACGGTGATAGTTACTTTGTCTTAGCAAAAATGAAATGTCAAGTGGTGACAGAGAAAAATATTCTTTTAATGCCGAGCAGTAACTGGGTTTCCAAAGTGCTGGGCTCTGGGGGTAATGGGGAAAGCTGGGGCTGAGGCAGCTGGGACCACACAAGATTAATTCGGACTCCAAATGAGGCTTCATACATGATGTGTTGCACCATACATCACTGTCATGCAGACAGCAGTGGATTCAGCTCAGAGCCCACTTGTCTGCTCCTCGACCTGCTTCAGCCCAGCACGTGCTGCCAGGCACAGCGGTGGGGTGTCACGGGTGCCTGCTGCCCACCCTCGCTGTATTTTGGGTAGGAAACTCGGCAGGTGAAGAAGGATGCAAAGAGCAACGTGCAGAAGTGAAGCAAAACCCCACCCAAAGGGACCCAGGACACCGTCCCGTAGTAGGAGATAACCCTGAGGGGGACCACAGCCACCGTGCGTTGCCCCATATTGCTCTGAGGCATCGCGACACGCAAAGCCTGGTGCAGTAAATACTCGGCAAATACTCGTAGATAACCTGCTTCTTCCCAGAAACTGGGGCTGGGCTTGTGAGTCATTTTCAAATAAGGACTCTGCTTCCTAGATGACTTATTTGCAAGGGATAATTCAGACAGCCATGGTCTTGCTGTTTTTTTTCCCTTTTGAATAGTCAGGCTGGCATTGTAAGTACCATACTTTCATTAAAGTTTAATTTCCCTGAAGAGTGAAATATTAATGAGGATAGGCCTAATACTGTCAATAGGAAACAGATCCAAACAGATAATTTGCTAATATAATGACTTGGGATTTTATCTATTTCAGGCTTCACGATTGCTCTTCTGCTATGATCTGGTGCAGGTAATAACGATTGTTGCCTCTGTTCAGTGAGCAAACTTAATGAGTTTAGAGCTAAATCACCGTTTTGCACATTCGCATCCCTGGTGTACCCATGGTAATTCCACAGCCCTTGCTCTCCTGCTCTTGGTGTGCTTCATGTTGCACCCTTGGGTGGTGGTGGGACACCAGCCCTGCTCTTACTCAGGTTTGAGAGAAGCCGCAACAAAACTGGGGCTGAGATCCAGGACTTTGGGTCCACTTGAGCATCCACTCTCGTGACTTACCTGGGACCAGGATCCCTCGAGGCTCTGCACCCTGCAGATTCCCACCTTTGTGCTCATGGTTGTGTAGACCTCTGGGACCCCCAAATCTTCTCCTGTTCCCCAGCACCAAGGAGCATCTGCTCTATTATGCTTCATTGTTTGCTTTTAACCCAAATGCCACATTTAAAGAGCTGCCTCTCTTTAATCTCAGCTGGTTAAGGGAACAAAAGGCAAAGAATTGCGTGGAGTCGTTCCTTGGCAGATAGGACGTGCTGTTAACTGAGAGGTGCTGCAAAATGGGTACATGAGAAAGCAGATGGGGCGAGGGGCTGGGACGTGACCTAGCCACAGCCTGACCTGCTCAGTCCAAACAGACATCTGGACCAGCATGAGCATCTTCCTAGAATTTTGGGAAAATTACAGTTATTAGAGCAAGCTGTGATGCTCTCCCAACATGCTTTCTGAGCCCCACCAGGTTGTGGTGCGGGTGCTTTCTGGGAGAGACCTGTTTGCTTTACATTTGCTTTTTTAAAATGTTATTTTCTCGTGAATTTTTCCATCACTTTTTTGAAGTTACAGATGTTGCAGCCAGGGGCACCACAGGCATGGTATGAGAACCACCTTGTCTGCAGCAAGGCTGGCTTTTGCTAGTTCCCTTGTTTGCCACATTTTTGCCTCGGAACAGACAGTGAACAATTATTCTCTGTTCTCTTTGCTATGCTATTTGGGGCTTGATGTACCATATCCCCTTTTTCGGTGGTAATTCCTTCATTTTGGACTGGCTTTGTCCACTTGACCGCTCCTTGCCCAGAAGTTGTGCCAAGCCTTTGCTCACCCCCATTCCCATGCGCTGAACCTTTTCCAGTCCTGCTGTACTCTGGGATGGGAGACCCAGGCCACACTTGGCATTCAAAATATGCACATGGATTTATACAGCGACTGGAGCTGTTTTGGAGACAGATTTTTATTCCCACGGAGGTAAGTCCCTTCATTTCTCAGTGCAATCTTGCAGGAAGGGCATCGTGAATGGACTCTGTGCCCAAGAGCTGCCCATTTTCTCGAGCTCCATCAGCAGGTCTCATCGAGGCTCGCTCCCTCCCTGAGAACCATGATGTCTCCATCTCTCCGTTTCTCTTATCAGCTAAAAGGAAGATTGGTGCATCAGCTTCTGTTACTGATGTGTTTGCCAGCACCTGGGGCATCCAGCCACTCCAATAATAATACTAATAGTAGCATAACAGTAACCTCTGGACCACATTTCCCCTCGGAGGCCAGGACAAGTATTTACACCCATCTGCAACAGGTTCATGTGTTCAAAGCATTGAAATTTCCCTGTTACGGAGCTTTTTAGAGTAGCTTCACCCAGCTGGCCCTAGTAAATGAAACCCTGTGGTTCTGGTCTTTGGAAATGAATGCAGATCTAGCTGGTTTCAGAGCTGAGCATATGGGCTGTGTTTGAGTGCCGGGAATGTGTTTGCTTGTGATTTAATAAGACTGTGAGCCATGACTGTACCTTCCTCCCAATTACTACCCTTGTATCTCTTTGAGTGGATGTTCTGGAAACTGTTTTCGTTGTAAAATCAATTACGTTCCACCCTTTATTATCTGCCAGGTCTCATGCCGTCCCTGTTTGCCAAGGAAACCTCCACAACAGCTCGGGTGTGAACTGCGGCAGCGACGCTGCGGGCAGCCCCGCTTGGAGCAACCCCTGGAGTAAGGGGTGCTCCACGGCCCCGAGTTCTACACACCTCGCTTGACCCCAAGGACCAGCAAACCCTGTTTGCACATAAACTGTATTAGCTACAAATTTTTCACTACAGCGGACATGATTCTTTCCGAAATGAAGTCGGGTCCTCCAAGACTTCGCTAAACCTTTAAAAGCGTTTAATTAAAAAAGCGGAGCAACCCCTGGAGTAAGGGGTGCTCCACGGCCCCGAGTTCTACACACCTCGCTTGACCCCAAGGACCAGCAAACCCTGTTTGCACATAAACTGTATTAGCTACAAATTTTTCACTACAGCGGACATGATTCTTTCCGAAATGAAGTCGGGTCCTCCAAGACTTCGCTAAACCTTTAAAAGCGTTTAATTAAAAAAGCATAACGCTTGGGAGGATGAGTCCAGTGTTAATGACCTGCATGTAGCTTGTTCTTATTGACCTGCCAGGTAGCAAGAACAACGGTGCGACCTGAGGTCGGTACATCAGCCGTGCTGGGGCTACCCCAGTCTGCAGGAGAAACGGGAGCTGCCTGCTTTTATTTGCCTCCAGACAGCTCCTGATTAAAATTAACAGCCCTTTACTGCTGGTTTTGGAGGCCATAAGAGGTGTGGGGCTGTTAGCAAGCTGCCAGCTGGCTTCCCCCCAGCAATGGGGCCATAGTGGTGTATCTGCGTGGAGAACTTGGAAAACTGGAGGTTGTGTGTGAGAAAGGGCTCCTCTTGCTTTGGGAAAAACAAGTGAGCGCAGGAAGCATAAAATCAAAGTTTTGAGACAGGGAAGTTTCATTTCTGAATCAAAAGTTTGATGCAAGAAATACAAAGCAAAATAGTTCAAAACCTTGCTGCTATGGGATGGAGAAGGGCTGGAGAAAGGAGATAGCTGCTGTCACCAAACATCTCTGCAAATAGCCGTGACGGCTTTCTTGGAGGAATGTATTTTAGAAGACAAGAAAGTGGAGAAGAAACGGTTCCTTTTATTTCACTCCAAGCCCATCCCTTTGGTCTTGGGTTAGGAGAAAACTTATTTTTCTGTCCAGAAAGATGTGAGGAACATCTGTGGATGTGTATGTCAGCAGAAAAATCCTTCATCCCCTGCAGCAGGGAGGAAAAGGAAAATGGTACTGTGTTGAGTGTTGGGCCCCTCACTGCAAGAAGGACGTTGAGGTGCTGGAGCGTGTCCAGAGAAGGACAGCGGAGCTGGTGAGGGGTCTGGAGCACAAGTCTTACGAGGAGCGGCTGAGGGAACTGGGGGTGTTCAGTCTGGAGAAGAGGAGGCTGAGGGGAGCCCTCATCGCTCTCTGCAACTGCCTGAAAGGGGGTTGTGGTGAGGTGGGGGTTGGTCTCTTCTCCCAAGTAACCAGCAACAGGATGAGAGGAAACGGCCTCAAGTTGTGCCAGGGGAGGTTTAGATTGGAGATTAGGAAAAATGTCTTCACTGAGAGAATGATCAAGCATTGGCCCAGGCTGCCCAGGGAGGTGGTGGAGTCACCATCACTGGAAGTGTTCAAAAAACGTGTGGACGTGGCACTTTGGGACATGGTTTAGGGGGCATGGTGGTGTTGGGCTGGTGGTTGGACTTGATGATCTTGAAGGTCTTTTCCAACCTTAGTGATTCTGTGATTCCGTGCTACTAAACTGGACCTTGAAGAGACAGAAGGAGATGTGGGTGAGGGCAGAGCTGCCACTTTAGACTGAACCTTTCAGCAAAATGGAAGGGAAGAACGTTTTCTACCCAGAGCAGCAGAATAGGAAATGGGAATGTTTTTCTCAAGGGTGATCAAAAGTGTCAGAGAAAAGCAGATGTTCTGGGCAGACATTTGCATGTAATCAAACCCTCCGTTTTTTGATTGAAAAAATTGGCAGTGGCAAATTTCCAGCCAACACCCTGTAATCAAAGATGACAAAAGCTTGTCAAAAAGGAAAGTGGATAAGAGAGAGATTGGAAGACACCTGGCTGTGTCTCCCTCTCCTGACTTGCATCAGGCTCATTAGCCTGGGCCTTCCCAAGCTGGGCTTTCGGGGGCATTTGCACACCAGGCACGTCTCCTCTGGACACCCCATATTTGTGGTCGTGGTCCCTCGAGACTGCAGTGATGGCATTTCCCATCCCTCCAGCGGCTATTTGAGGTCGTGCTGCCCATGGCAAGGCTCATGCAACGTGCCCTTAGGGGGTGAGAACGGGTGTGTAACCCATAACCACCCAGAAAATGTATTTTTAAAGATGCACTTAGCAGATTGCATCTGTTAAGTGCTGAGGAGACCCGTCTCTGCCTGGCCGAGCTTTCACCCTGCTCGCTGTCGGGGACTGGCATCGCTCTGGGACTGGTGGGTCCCCAGAGAGATGGGGGCTGGGGCCGGGCTGGGACATTTTGCACAGCTCCGTGTCTCTCTCGGGGAGCTCGCTTTGCACCACGGGGACGTTTTGCTCTGCAGCCCAGGGCTTGCGCTGCTTTCGGCTGACTTACGCTCTGCTTTATTGGACTTGCAGCAGCCTCTGAGCCAGAGACAAAACACGTCCTTCCTGGCTGTAAGAGGGTAAATTATTGACATACTTAATAAGCATAACTTATCATTAGCCATAATTCATGCTGGTGACAGAGACACAGCTGTTCCTGGAAAGCAGAGTGGCTCTGAATTTCAGATTTCCGCAGGCCAGGCTCCTGCTGCGGCTCCGGAGCAGCAGCACAGATGTGACCGCACGCCGTCCCTTGCCCTGGTGATCGTCCTCCCAGGGCTTTGCGCAACACTCAAGCTCTGTATGTGCTGGGAGGAAGGGGAGTTTGGGCACTGCGTGCCTCTCCCCAAGTCCAGGGGTTGGTAATGCCATTAAAGAAGTAGCTCTTGCAGAGCTGGCAGGGAACGGGATGTCCCCAGAGACATCCAGTTTGCAGCCACTGGGGCCAAAAAGCCCTGGTCGAGGACAAGGTCTCCTGCTTCTCCCTGCAGTGCCCAGCTGCAGCCCATGCTGCTCCTGCTGACAATGCCCAAATCCTGGCAGGGCAGTTGCAGCCGGTACAAATTTCTTCTCTATTAACTTCTCTTCTATGTTCACCCTGGTCCCTAATGTGATAGGAGTAAGGAGAAGGTGTTCTCATGATATAGATTACTTGCAAATGAAGAGCAGCTAATCATTTGTAGGGATGGAGAAAGTCCTGGGCCACTTCCCGGCAATGATCAGGGCACTCGTGGAGGAAGAGGAGAGACCGTGGAGCGTCCCACACTCGGGTCAGTCCACAGGGTCTGGGGCTTTTACAACTAGAGAGTGAAGTTTGATCACCAGAGGTGGGAAACCATGCAGGGTCCTGGGTCACTGATGGGGCAGGCATGCAGGATGGGATCTGGGGGTCTGGTGTTCACTGCTGTCTGGTTGATGGGTCCAAGCTGATCTCCCCTTCCCTGGCCAGACAGGGTGCTCCCAGCTGCCTTCCTGTCCCTGGCAGAAAGGAGGGAGGTTCCTCGCCCTTGTCTCCCAGGTGGCACCTAAGGAGGCCACTGAGGGTGGGTGCACACCAGGGAGGGGCAGGGGGTTATTTCCCACACTCATTCAACCCCTCTTCCAAGCTGCTTGCAAAAATTTGAGCTCTGGTCTGGGCCCTAGAGAGCGATGTACCCCCACGTGTTCACCCCTCATCAAACTGGTGCACCAGGACAAACGGGTGATGGAGATGTGCAAGGGTGGGCAGCAGGAGAGACTATGTGTGAACCTGGGTGCGCCACGGAGCGACAACACGCCCTCCGAATAACCAGCACATTCCCACAGCTTCCAGGTGCCTTTCAGTAAAAGGTGCTCTAAGGTGGCCACATCTGGATGGACTGCACGAGCCCCAGGGGCTCCTCCTGAGGGTTCCTGTGGAGGATGTCCTGCGGCAAGTTCGCACGTGCTCTGCAGCAACCAGCCCTCGAGCAGTCTTGTGCTTCCAGGGGGAAATGGAGATGGGCCAACACAAGCTGGAAAGCTCTGGAGGTGTTGAGCTGATTGCATGGGTGTGAGGGAGCAGGAAGGTGGGGGCCTGTCTTGGTCCATGGCTTGGGAGCAACTCGCCTCACCATTCTGCTCCATGCCTCACCAAGCAACATGAGGCTGGGAGCATCTTCTCTCCATGTGCGTGACACATCACTTTGGGGGGAAAAAAATTAGAGAGCATCTCTAAAAAATGACAGCATCTCCAATCTGCATGGCTGGTGAAGTGCTGTCACTTGAGCTCAGCAAGGGGGTATTAGTCAAGCCTTATTGCCTTAAATCCTACAGTAGCAGAAGTGCCTTCCATTTGCTATTTTAAATAAGAATCAGCCTGATGGAGTGTTCCCAGCACAGTCTATTGGCTTCCCCGTTACCCAGCCAGCCTTTAAAGGATTAAGCTT